>NC_133617.1:576454222-576669019 GCF_048593235.1 Sminthopsis crassicaudata | reverse complement strand
GTTAATCTGGGGGATGAGCCAGGAGATATGACAGGCTTCAGAGAGAGATGTTGACACAACAGCTAGGGCTAGACCAGCAGTCTTCATCCCAGAGAAGAAAGCAGCCAAGAAAGGGGCAGCCTCTCAGCTTGTCTGTTTCCTGGAAAATGCCCAGCAACTAGAACAAACTCTTGAATTTGGCAGAGGCATCACAGTGTGACGGAAAAAGCTGGGATTCAGGACAGCTGAGTTCTAGTACCAGTCCTGACACTCTGTGATCTTGGATAATTTATGCCCCCTCTCTCTGAGCCTTAACTTCCCCTTGAGTTAAATGGGGAAGTTGAACTAGAAGATCACTAAGGTCCCGACTCCTAGTTCTGTAGGTCTGGCTTTTGTGTCTGTCTTTTCTTTCTGTTCATGTTCAGAAGATGCTATAACACTACTTCCTCCCACCCAGATGGCTAGTGGTCTTAAGCTCTTTCTTTTCTCTTACTATCAAAACATGCTCTTTAAAAAAAACAAAAAAAAACCCCTTTCATTAAAAACCATTTTGGTGCATCACATTTATTTGTGAATATAGCCTTCCTTACACCCATCAGACCATCCCTTGTAACAAAAACATTTTAAGGAGGAAAAAAAAAAAAGGTCATCAGAACTAAGAAACATATCAATTGCAATATCACAAGCCAATCATCTCCTACCTCTGGAAAGAACAGAAGAAGGTGCATGAAATAACAAGCAAGCTCCCTTAAGAAAGACATCAATTACTTAAACTTTTGTCTAGAGTTTTAGCTCTCAAAGGGTATATTTGCATTGAAAATATATAATGAAATGTTTGGTCTCTTTAAGTCATAAAGCTTCAGCATTAGACTAGGAGAGGTCTTTCTTTAGTTTGAGAGGGCCTTCCTGATTTTCCTGAAATCATAGCATAGAGGGAGAGTTTTTGTTTTGTTTTTTGTTTTCTTGTTGTTATTTTTTGTGGAAGTCAGGGTTGTGTCTTGCCAGGGTCACATAAGATAAACATCCAGGTCGGATTTGAACTCAGGGTTCTCCTAACTCCCAGCGCTGGCTATCCACTTTCTCAAGGGAGTTTTTGGGGGTTTCTTATATCTATATAGAGCTTTTCTGGTTGTACTAAGTCTGTCTAAATTGTATTCCCAAAGATTGGCTAAGCTTTCTTCTTCTGGTTATTTTGAAACACAATACCTACTCTTGGCACTCATGAATTATAGAAGGATCATAGAATCTTAGGGCTGGAAAAGATTATGTTTTCCAACCCCCTCATTTTGGAAATGAGACAATTCTCGTCTTATCAGAAGTTGAAAAGCTTCTGCCTAGAATTAAGACAGATCATTCACTCAATAAAGATTGATGAAGTGCCTACAATGTGTTGGACATTACGCAAAATTCTAGGGTTACAAAGAAAGAAAAAGATGATCCCTATTCTCAAGGAATTTATTACTATCTAATGGCAGAGTCATGTACAAACAAGATATACTGGATAAATTGGAAAAATATTAGAGGAAAAGCAATAGCATTAAGAAGAATTAGGAAAGGCTTCCTATAGAAAGTAGATTTTAGGGACAGCTAGGTATTGTAATGGATATGGAGTTTGGAGAACTTGAGTTCAAATGCAGCCTGAGGCACTTGGTACTTCCTAATTGTGTGACCTTGGGCAAGTCCTTTAGCTCTAATTGCCTCAGAAAAAAGCAGGATTTTAGCTGGAATTTGAAGAAAGTCAGGGAATCCAGTAGGTGAAGATATGGAAGTATAGAATTCCAGTCAGTGAAAAGGTCTGGAGACTAGAACTAGTGTCCTGTTTGAGGAAGAAGAACTGTCACTAGATTACAAAGTAGGAGGGCTCGAATGGAATAAATAAAGAATTAAAAAATTGGAATGGTAAGAGAGGGCCAGCCTGTGAAGACTTTGAATGCCAAACAGAGAATCGTATATTTAGCCTTAGAGATGATGGTTAATTTGATTGTTTCAGTCATATACAATTCTGTGACCCCATTTAGGGTTTTCTTGGCAAAGATATTAGAATGGTTTGCTATTTCCTTTTCCAGTTTATTATACACAGGAGGAACCTGAGGCAAACAGGATTAAGTGATTTGTTCAGAATCACATAGCTAATAAGTATAAGAATTTTATATTCAATCTTAGAGTTTGTAGGAAGCCACTGTATTTTATTGAATAGGAGGAATTACATGGTAAGATCTGCATTTAGGAATATTAATTTGTTAGAGTGGAAGATAGATTGGAGTGTGGAGGGGCTTGAGGCAGGGAAACCATCCTGAAGTCCAGGAAGGAGAAGATGAAAGTCTACCTGAGGAATGGCAGCATTGGAAAAGAGAAAGGCCATTGTTCTGAAGATGAAATTGATAAGATTTTGCAATATATTGGATATGAAGGAAGAAGAGCATGAGAAAAATCAGGGATGATACTTTTGCCCCCAGTTTAGTGCCCTTTTCCCCCCAATACTTTTCAATGCCAGTCCTACATATAAGAAGATTAGGTCTGGTCCAAATCCTCTCCTTGGACACTTCCAAGGGGTTGGACATAGTGTGATCATGGGGCTTTTTGCACCTTAGTTTCCTTTCCTACAAAAATTAGGGATTTCTAAGGAACTTACCATTTTTAACTTAGGATCCTATGAGATATCCAGACATCAGACACTGCGGATGCTACAGCTTCATGAAGTTCCTTAATCTGAAAATGCCTCCTCTACCTTCCTGCCAAAGTGCCTGTAATCCTCAATTAACCCTCCTCCTTTGGATCAGAGCTTTTCTATTAGAAAGCTTCTATTTAAAGACAAGTCTATAGCCTGTGAAGAGTAGCTCATTAACCTTCTAGCTGCTTTCATTCATCTCCAGCTGTTGCCATCTACTGCTCCGCTCCCTGGCCCCCCTATTCCCCAGGCAAAGTAAAGGTCGCATTTACCAGGCACACTCCCTAAGGCTGATACCCCTTTAGGTACCAAGTCTGCCATTCATCTCACTACTCCTGGGTAGGTAGAGAAGTCTGGTTCCTTAGTATAGGTTATAGGGCCAGCTAGGATCTTTCTTTAGATGTTATCAAGTTAAATGGCCAAGAATTTTCCTTTTCTTTTGTTGTCCTTTTCAAATCTCCTTAAAATAATGCATTCACAAAGGGCAATAGTAGTAAAAGGAATAAATTCTCAGAGTTCAAATACTGAATTTGCCACCTAACTGTTCCCCGTATTACCCTAAAAAATCCTTGTATTAATCTCAAAGGATCTCAATTTTCTCAATTGAGAAGTGAAAGGGTTGGATTAAATGGTCTCTAAGGTTCTTTCATGTCTTAATCACTAATCCTAGGAACTAGTATCCGCTGCTCCAAACTAAATCCCAGTTTCTCCTTGGAAAACATTCTATGGCTTAGTAAGGGCTGGATCAATACAGGCCACCCAGGCTACCTTTTTAATGAATTGAATCCTGCACTCTCTCTGATGTCATTTTGATAAATTGAGTTTCCCCCACAGCATGGAAATCATGCTGCTAGAACCATCCCTGCTCTTGGCTGTTTAGAAGCCAAACTTTTCCATCTTCAGGGCAGTACTTATTTTGATGACTTCCAAGCTCTTGTTGGATACATTAAACACTTTAGTCAGTAAGTAAGGGTTTATGCTGTGATTGTACTGAATTTTAAAAAGCTGAAGTACATGTGACCCCACCATCCATTTGGCCACATTTCCATCTCCTTTTAGAAAGAAAAAGCTGACTAATGTGGAAACGGACAGCTTGTCCTGTATCTTTGCTTCTATGGTGTTCACTTTTAATGGAAGAACTTGTAAAAGCAGCCAAAAATGGTCTTCCTTTAATGGCCTAAGCCTGGGGCACCTCAAGGTTAAAGAAATAACGGGAAAGCTTGTCCAGCCAATGGATGCCAGAAAGCCTTCACAATATCCAGTGCACAACACATATCAGCCCACAATGCAGGCTTTCAGGTATAAATAGGAGCCCCAGTGTTAAATATCACACAGCTGTTGGAGTCATTGTCCTAAGAGGATTGTATGCTGGCCCCAAGAAGTTTCCTTTCTTTGGCTTCTGCTGAACCAGTAAAGCTAAGAAGTAGTTAATGACATTTATTTATTTTTTCTCTCATATTTCAGTCTCATATCTAACATTTTTAATAGCTTGGAGTGAAACCTTAAAGTAGACAAAGAGCCTCTGACTTCTCTCTCTTTCCTGAGAACTAAGGACACATGTAGATGGCAAAGTGGTCTCAGACAATGCCAGTTTTATGAGCATGAGCATATTGCTATTCAGTCATTTCTGTTATGTCCAACTCTTCCTACCCTCATTTGAGGTTTTCTTGGAAAATATCTGGAGTGATTTGTCATTTCCTTCTCCAGATCATTTTACCGATAAGGAAATTGAGGCAAACAGGATGAAGTGACCTGCTCAGGGTCACTCAACTAGGAAATATTTGATTTGAAATTGGGAAAAGGAGTCTTTCTGACTCTACACCTGGAACTCTATCCAAAGTATCACCTAGCTGCCCCAACTTTCTTTCTCATCTGTAAAAGGAAAATAACAACACTTACTTCTCAATATTGGGAGAATAAAAGAGATAGAGGATGTAAAATATTATTCTAAGGCTTGTTTTAGATGTTAGTCTGACATTAGATGGTTGACAAAAAAATCAGTAGAGATGAATAAAGGGTTTTCATCATCATACTTTGCACGGATACAGTTTAAAAAGTACTTTTGCTTTTATAGCTCATTTGATCCTCAAGACAAGTGTGTGGGTTGGACCAAGATAAGATGTTAACATTCCTGTTTAACAAATGAGGAAACCAAGACTCAGAGACATTAACTGTTTTTGTCTAAAATCTTCTAAAGAGTAGGTGGCTGAGGCTGTTGCTGATTCAGGACTTCTGTCTCCAATCCTGATCCCATTCTCTTCTGGAACTAACTCCTTCCTAGTAAAATAACCAACATTTCTTGGAGGGAGGAAAGACTAAGGGGACATTATTACATAATGTGTTACTGTGCAAATCTTCATTTCTCTCTTTTTTATATAGTTGCTATGGTTGGTTTCTTCTTTTCAGCTGTTTCCTCTCTTAATCAATCAATCATTCAAATACTTTGATTCATGTACCTGAACTGACGGTAAGTTGTGACACTCCTTTTTCCTTTTTCTACTTATTGTTTTAGGAAACAAACCAAAAACAAGACTTTAATAAATATTTTCCTGTTACTTTGCTGTCACTTCCCAGTAACCTTGCCCCTCATGGTCCTTGCTCCCCAAATGGATCCTCTCTTATAATACAAAAATACAGCTAAATGAAAAATCAAGCCTGAGAACAAACACCTTGTATCTGTCCCTGTATCATGCACTAACCCTGTTGAGAGGCCAGATACATGCATTGCCAAACACTCCTGGCAGTCCTGATCAAGTCTTTTAAATTTATTTTTCCTTCTCTTATGCTGGCTTCTGTATAAATTATTCTCTTGACTTCTGATGAAGCTCTGTCAGTGCAAATGCTTCCAAGTTTCCTTGGATCCTTCATATTCATTATTTCTGATAATTCAATAATGTGAGAGTCATATATGCCACAATTTCTTATCTACTTTTCAGTCAAAGTAGCAAAACAACTTTCTTTGTCCCTTGTTTTACAATGAGTTTGTGTGTGTGTATGTATGTTCATATGTATGAAAATCCCCATTTTATAGTTAAGTAACTAAGATAAAAACAAGTCAAATGTCTTGCACACAATCACATGGTTAATCATCTAATGGCAGATTAAAACTCAAGTTTTCTGTCTACAGATTGAGTGCATACGTATATGTGTGTCTATGTATATGTGTACACACACATCCATACACATACAAACATATGTTGTTGTTGAGTTATTTTTCAGTTTTGTCTGAAACTCCATTTGGAGTTGTTTTGGCAAAAACAGAGTATCTTGCTACTTCCTTTTCTAACTCATTTTATAGATGAGTAAACTGGGGGCAAACAGGGTTAAGTGACTTGCTCAGAGTCAACATAACTAGTGAATGATGTTGGACTTGATTTTAGGAAGATGAGTCTTCCTTACTCCAAGTCCAGCACTTTATCCACTGTGCCTCTCAGCTGTCCCTACATATACATGCACACACATACATATGCATATATGTGTATATATATATATATATGTATATATATATATAGTCATATATTGTATAAATAGCAAGATTGAGATCAACTAAATCTCTACTAATACACTTGTCAAATGATGTATTGTTGTTGTTTGTCCTTTGTTCTCAAAGAGTACCAGTGACATCAGGAGAGTGATGTCTTGACTTTCAGGTGAATTGGATTTATAGGAAGCAGAGCTGTGCAAAATTATCAGCCTCTCCTTCTCTTCTAGAGTGATCAGGGTCCAGTGGCAAGATATAGGTCAGAACAAATGGTGATAACCCTGGATGTCTTTTTTAAAAGCTTTTTATTTTCAAAATATATGCATAGATAGAGTTCAACATTCACCTCTTCAAAACTCAGTGTTCCAAAGTTTTTTCTCTCTTTCTTCCCTCTACCTCCTCCCTTAGACAGCAAACAATCCAATATGTGTTAACATGTGCAGTTCTTCTATAAATAGTTCCACAATGATCATTCTCCACAAGAAAAATCAGATCAAAAAGGAATAAAAATGAGAAAAAGCGAAAAGTAAGCAAACAACAACAAAAAGTGAAAATACTATATTGTGATCCACACTCAGTTCCCACAGTTCCATCTCTGGGTTTAGAAGGCTCTCTCCATCACCAGTCCATTGGAACTGGCCCGAATCACCTCACTGTTGAAAAGAGCTATGTCCATCAGAATTGATCATCATATAATCTTGTTGTTTCTATATATAGTGTTCTCTCAGTTCTCACTTCACTCAGCACCAATTCATTACCTCCTTGTTTGGGAAACCCTAGACATAAACCATATTTAAAATTTGTTTAGAGATCTGACCCAAAGATTCATTCTAGGGTGGAGGCAACAAGTCAAATAGAGAAGGCTAGTATCACTCTCTTTGGTTTCAGGGACCAGTCTCCCCTCTTTCAGGATGAGTCTGGATCTGTAGAAGCCCAAAGCAAGAAGTCTTCTGGGCTATAAATCACTTATATATGGGCCCTGTCCCTCAATCCTTGACCTCCTTAAGGTATATACCTAATAGAGATAGCATAGGAATAATATACATTTCATTGACTTTTTTAGCATAATTCTGAATAGTGTTCTAGAATAGTTGGAACAACTATTTCACAGCCCCTCCAACATTTACCATTTTTACCTTTTGTCAGTACAGGAGCCATCCAGTTATATGCATATAAAGTAAAACCTTTAAAACTTTAATTTGTACTTTATGACTTCCTACAGATCCTCTGGAGTACTTGTGCTAATTTACTCCTACTACTTTCCTTAGGCCTTCTTCAAATAGCTCAAAGAATTCTACTTAATATAATTCATCCCAATACCATGCCTATAAAATAGATTAGGGAATATAAATGATCATTTCTCCATTTGGGGAAAAAATTTGAGGGAGAAAATAGTTAAATTGTGAACCTAAAATACTCAGAAAGATAATGGTAACTTTGACATATAGATAAGTGTTCCTTGATTTAACTTGTGGTTTTACTTCTGTTGAAACTATTCCAGATTATCATTAATTAAGGGTTTATTTATGCTTTCAAGGGAGACCTTCATAGAAAATCTTTCAGAAATGTACAGATTATCTACCTCAGTTTCCTCAGGAATGGTTTCTCAAGAATCATTTTTGCTCAGCTACTTCCTTTCACTCCATATTAACACAACTTGTATCATACTGTATAGAATTTTAGTGTCTAGAAAACTTGTTCATAGGCATTTGTGCTCCAAGAAACCTGGGCAGCTAAAAAGCTTAAAGCAGTTTCACCTCAATACTACAGGAAGGACTACTGTGGGGATGAGAGAGAGAGAAAAGAGGGGAGGTGGAGGGAAAGAGGGAGGGAGGGAGGGAGAGACAAAGACAGAGACAGACAGAGACAGACAGACAGACAGACAGAGACAGAGAAATTGGAGACAGAAAGAGAGAGGTGGGAGAGTTAGAGAGATAGAAGCAAACATTGCTTTTGTTTATCCTGCTACATCTGCTAAAGTATATCTCCTATACTCTCTTCATGATTGAATTTTTCTGTGAGAAAAAGAATGATGCCATTTGTCACTGCACAGACATTCTGTGATTGTCCCCATTTTGTAAATGAAGAAACTGACACTCAGAAAAATGATTTCCCACAAAACCACACAACTACTAAGTGGCAGAATCTATATTTAAACCTTCAGTGTCCTTTCAAACTCTCTAATCTCCTACTATATATCCAAGATGCTTAAATTTTTTTTTTCTAAACCTCATCTTTTATGTATTTTTTCTCATCAATCAACCACCAATATGAGATGTTTTCTCTGACCTTAGCACTACAGACTAAGCCATGATGCACACCCACTGCCATACTGCCAACGCCTAAATGTCTGAGAAGAGAAATCATCTCTCAGCCAACCAGCAGGCAGTCTGAAAGCACTATTTGCTCCCCAGACTTCCACAGGGCGCTGTCCAGCTGCTGCTGAAGATCAGCCCTCCCTTTCCTGCCTGCCACAAAAGGTTCTTTTACTGGAAGGAGTCTTTTGAATGAAGCAGAACAAACTCAGTTTATTTTATTTTTATTTTATTTTTAAAGTCATCTCTCACCCAATTACCAGGGGTTTGTGTATTCCATTGATCTTATTCGCCAATGAAAGAGACTAGTCACTATAGAAACTATCATGTGATGTGGGGCCTGTGTAGCAATGTCTGAGACTGAAAATAGCTTTACCAGGAGATGTTTGTCGTCTGTGTCCCTACCATGGAAGTATAGATCTAAGCTGCCAGGAGATGTCCCTGTGTTTGGTTACTGGTTTGGGGGCTGGGAAGAGCAGTAGGAAGAGACCAACTGATCAAGAGCTTTTTTTTTTTTTAATTTCCAATTTTGTTTTCCATCACGCATACACACATGCATGAGAACAAGCACATGCCCCTATACTGCTATTACTATTAGCTATACTGTTAGTTAAGTGATTTATTGATAGAGGAAATGGAAAGTACATAGAATCAAGACCAATTTAGTCCTCCTTGTAACTTAACCCATATAATAATTCAGCACTCTGAGGTTTTTGTAAACCTTAAAACACTTTCCTTACAATGTCCCAGTGTGAGAGTATGGGATTTTGGATAGTTCTGGAGAGCTAGGTACCAGAGATCTTGGAGAGAAGGACATAGGAGACAGCAGAAGAAAATAAACTAAAAGTACCTTCCTTCTTAAAGCCTGAAATGTAAATAGTAAAATTCATTTAACTGAGAAAGCCTCTTTTCTATCTGCTGTAATGTATCAGGCCTCCGCAGCAGGTTGGACTCCAGATCTGTATATCATTTTAAATGACAAGGGAAAGAAAAAGCAAAAAAGCAGTTAGCTCTGAAACCCAAGATATTGTCTTCTGTGCTTCAGTTTCTTACAAAAGATTTTGGGATGGTCCAGGTGAAGGGATGAAGTGTACGTACTTACCCTTCAACACTTGTTGGTTGTAAATCATGGATAGACAGTTCCTGACTTAAGAAGTGGTCTTGATCCTTGAAAGTTTGGGAAGTCTGATGTTTATAATGTAGACAGGTTTTCATATGTATGTGTATGCATACACACATATACATACACACTTACATATGACATTTTGTATATAAGTATATAAATTGATGTTAATATTATAACATACTATATATTAAATGTATTGTGTATACGTAATATAATAATATATAACATACATGTATAATATGATGTACAGGTAGATATGCATTTAGATACATGCTTGTATGTGTATATAGACACAGATTTTATATATAGTGACATGTATATATGCAAATGTGTATATATACACACAGAGAGATTATATATATAAAATTATACACACACACACACAGAAACCTCTCTAATAATAAAGTACATGAGGTATAGGACCAAAAGAATCCCCAAAATTTCAATGTATTTTTAATCTTTAATAGCTTTGATATTTAAAAATTGCACTAAAATATTTTTGAGATATCCTGTATTAACTGGAGTTCTAACTCCTGGAGGTGGGGGTGGAGAAAACTGCAGTTCCTGAGGGGAGAAGAGAAGGAAGAGTTTCTTTCCTGTTTCCTGAGGGCTGGCCCCAGGCAAACTTTGGAAATAGTCAAAGTTTGTCTTTGATCATCTGTCACCTTCCTTTCTTTAGTCTTCTGCAATCTCCTAGTAGCCACATCCTCAGGACACTGGGACCCTAATCAGTCTATAATAACAGCTAATAAGAAACAACATCTCAGGATCCCTCGGTAAAATATCCTGGGTATTGTTGAGGTGGCAGGAGACAGAATGGCTCAGTGAACATGCCTCAGGGCTTGGGAATCAGAGGTTCATTTGTTATTATTCCATTTTCCCCTTTGGGTTTATGACCTGGGGTGAAACATTGAGCCTCACCTATATATCTCCCAAACAAGTCATATAGTGTAGTTACTCAACCTAACAGAAGGGCCTGCTTTGGTCACATCCAATTGACTGTCTCTAGATGAATGATCTAAGGACTAATGTACTGAAATCCCCACCTTGCCACCAATAACCTGATGATTTCTATGGTAAATGAGGCATTCTCCAGGTTAAGTAGAGTATCAGCAGATTTCCCAATGGATAAGATTCATGTGCACTGGGTAACCCTGGAGGAATTTTCTCTTAAAAGAAGAGTGGGAATTCACATGTTCTCCATGCCCCAATTGGCTCTTTTCCCATGGGCTCTGCTTATATCCTGTTTACTAAAATATAGTTAATACTGTTACTACTTTTCCTACCCTCAGCCCTGCTCCTTTCTTGGTAATTTGTGGATTCCATTTTGTCTTAGGGAAAAAAACCCTTAAAATTGCACATGTTTAACCTATATTGGATTATCTGCTGTCATATAGGGGCAGGGGGAGAGAAGGGAGAGAGAAAAATTGGAATACAAGATTTTGCAAGGGTGAATGTTGAAAACTATCTTTGCATATATTTTGAAAATAAAAAGCTATTATTAAGAAAAACTTCAGAGATCCCCTCCTACTCCCTTCAAATGACTTCAAGCTCCGGCTTTGCCTTCACTTAAGCCTACATCACTAAACATGTTAAAGGAGGCTGTTCTGTAGTGTCCTTAGAAATAGAAATAGAAGCCTATGAAAAATGTAGACTTATTGACAGCTTCATAAAATGTAATTCCAACCCATCCAGCTTCCAATAGACATTTATGATTTATTACTTTCTAGTTTAAACAACAAACTTCATTAGATGCTCTTAATTTTATAAACCATGTCCACCTCCTAATATCTCCTCCCTTTCCCTATCATAGAATTCTTCTTTGTTGTAGTTGTAGTTCATTCCTGGAGTTCACTATCCATTTAAATTATAATTTTCTATAAACATTGCATAAATGGTGATGTGAGATTTTATTCAAATAACAAACAAGTTTTGTTAAGGTTATAGTATACTTAGAATGATTATTATGCTATCTTCTGAGAGGTTGGGAGTTTGAGTACCCCTCTGCCCATTTATAACTGCAGTTTTCCAGCTTACTGATTTGTCTTTATTTTTGCTTTCAAAGCTTCCTCAAAGAAATATTTGGCTTCTCTTGAAGAACAGCTTAGGCACCATAAATTTCCTATAGGAGGCTTTTCCTGGCCCCCCCACCCATCGTCCTTTATCACATTGTTTGTGCTCCCTACTTTGGGAAATTACAGTAAATTAAATGTTTTTAGATATGGCCAGTATGGGGACTTGCTCTGCTTGACCTGCATATTTGTTTCAATGTCTTTGTTTTTCTTTTCTTTTTTCAGTGGGGGGAAAGAGAGGGAGGGAGGGAAGAGTGAAGGAAAAAAGAGAGAGAGGAGAGCAGAGAAAAACAGAGAAGAGAAGAAAGGATAGGAGAGAAAAGAATAGAAAAGAAGAGAAGAAAGAAGAGGAGAGGAGAAAAAGGAGAGGAGAGGTCAGGGAGAGGAGAAGGCAAAGAAAAAAGAATCATTGAAGCATTTAAAAAAAAACATACAGAACAAAAGAGAAGGAAGGTCTGAAAGAATTGCAGACAAGCAGGATAGCTTTGAAAGTTACATGGATAATTAATTACATATTTTAAAGGAATATAAAATATAATAAAGATACTCAGTTTCATGCACATTTTTTTGTTCTGTTCTGTATTTGGAGAGGCCCATTTTATTTGAAGTTTGTTAAACTCAGGTCTTTTTTTTAAAAAATCACTTTGAAAATAAAGAAAAAGAATTTAGCTTTTCCTTATCTTGTACAGCCTTTGTATTCCTTTATATACCTCTACTGAACTCTTTGCACTAAAATATGATTCCAAAGCAGGAAGACTATGCCACTTTGCTAAATCTCAATGTTTTAGACAATAAAGTAAACAAAAGATTTAAAGGAAAATAAAATCCTAATGAACCAGCTTGAACTCAAATAAAATCTATGAATTAAACAAGAATCTTCTACATTTGAACCATAGACTAAACTGGGAATTTATGTCTTTCCTTCTTTTGGAAAATCTCCACTTAAATAAAATCATGGAAAATAAAAGATTTAGCTAAATTAAATGTAACATTTATTTGGTATCATCCACAAAAGTGAATCTTCCAGATAAATGAATTCTACTCCTTGTTCTTTTACTTAAATCATTTTTTGACGGAAAATTCTCTGAATTTCATAGTTTATTTTTCTTTTCTTTTCCCTTCCCTTCCCTTTTTACTAGGGACTTTTATTTTTAGTTTATGTTCATTTTAAAAATAAATATCTTCTTTGTCCTTTTTCCCAGGACCCTTATCTTATAAAAAAGATTTTTTAAAAATAAAGTTCAACAAAATGAACACATTAGTTACATCTGATATCACATGCAGTATTCCATATCTAGTAATCTCCCACCCCTGCAATTCTTCTCCTAGACCAGTCTTGGTCACTTTAATTTCTATGACATTCACCTTTGGTTTTTACTTTTCACATTTATTCTGTGGTATTGGCTGTGAATATTGTTCTCCTGGTTTTGCTTACTTTGTATTGCATCATATTGTTCTCCTGGTTTTACTTACTTTATATCAATTCATATCATTCTCTAATGTTTCTCTGAGTTCTTCATATTCAGTTTCTTATAGCATATTAATATTCTTTTAAATTCATATGCCATAATGTGTTTAGCTATTCCCTTATCTATGGCATTTATGGCATCTACTTTATTTCTAGTTTCTTGCTACTATGAAAAGTGCTTTTAGGAATATTTTGAGGTGTGTCAGTGTATGCAATATATATATATATATATATATATATATATATATATATATATATATATATATATATATATATATATATATATATATATATATATAATTTTATATATGTGTGTGTGTATGTACACAAATACTTTTTTGCTACAAAAGGAGAAAGCTCCTGGAGAAAAGACATATATGTGTATGTGCATGCATGTGTGACCTTTGTTTTAGTCTTTGACCTCCTTGAATTATATATAGCTATCAATGGGATATTTGAGTCAAAGGGTGCAGAGGGAAGGAAGAAAGGAAGGCAGGCAGGAAGGAAGGTAGATAGAAAGGAAAGTAGACAGGAAGGAAGGCAGACAAGAAGGAAAGCAGGAAGAAAGGAAGAGGGACAGAAGGAGGAAAGGAGGAAAGGAGGGAGGGAGGGAAGAGGGAAGTGACATAACATATTAGTGTGCTTGTCTTCCCAAGATCCCTTGAGTATGGACCATTTTCAGCTTTTATCATTGCTGATTTGCTTGGTGTGGGGTAAAATCTCAGAGTTGTTTTGACTTTTATTCTCATTATTAATAACTTGAAATAATACCTCATATGCTTAATCATTTACAATTCTTTTAAGAGCTTTTTGTTCATACCTTTTGATACTTATCAAGGGATGCTCCTAAACCTTATATAATAATTGTGTTAATTCCCTTTTTAATCTTGGATATCATCAGATCCCTTCTTAGATATACTTGATGCAAATATATATATACAAAACTATGTGCGTATATCAAACTCTTCTCTTCTGAGCTTTACTACACTGGTTTTGTTTATGGAAGAACTTTTCCATTTCATGCAATAGAAGAATATCTTAAGAAAATAGAGTATCTTAACTTTTCTGATAATCTTTTAGTTAAAAATTCTCCCCCATCCATACTTGTGAAAAATATCTCCACTTATTTTTCTTCAGTTTAAAAATATAAATATGCTTAAATTACATATTTATTGTTGATATTGATAAGGCAGAAATAGGAGAGAACTGATCTTATAGTTAGTAAGATTTAGATTGATTTCCCATCTCTAATAGATATTAGCTACATGATTCTAGGCAAGTCTCTTAACTTCTCAATCTTAAGTAGGTTTCTCTCTCTCTTTTTTTTTTCCAAAGCAATTGGGATTAAATGATTTATCCAGAATCACATAGTTAGTAAGTATTAAGCTTCTGAAGAGGATTTGAACTAAGGTCCTCCTGACTCTAGGGCCAGTATTCTCTCCAATTTGCTCCCCTATTTCAAAAAGTTTTCTAAAACAATAAGTTATAGAAGAGTTGCCAATCTAGATTGATGGCATTTCCTCGGGGGATATTCCCTCAGCTAGTGAAATCACTGGTCCAGATTTTATAGTGTTTATAAGTGGAATTTATAAAATTATATTTTTGTCATTAAAAAGTATACTCACTGCTACCATCTGTTTTTCTATCTCTGTTTTTTTCTCTGTGTGTCTATGTGTTTGTGTCTTTATCTCTTTCTGCCTGTCTGTCTGTCTGTCTTGTTTTTCTCTCTATCTTTCTCGGTCTCTCTCTGTCTTTCTGTCTCCCTAACCACATATATTTACTTTCCTTATTTCCTTTCATTTGTGGAATCATATATGTTTGAATGATGGTACAGTAACAGGAAAGATGTACCTAGACCTGGATAATAAAAGCAACAAAATATATATTACAAGATCAAAATAATTCGATTTAGCATATGAAATAATTGACTAAATTTGCAGAGATTTTATTTTTGACTTTTATATTTTAACAAAGATTGTAGTTTAAGATTTAAATACTGGTAGTAATTACAGTTTTTGCATCCATTTTAAAAATTGCCATAGTCTATTTCAAACTTAATTAATCAAATAAATAGTTATCAATTGATTGTCTATTATGTATAAGACACTGTTTGAAGTACTAAGTGAGTCACTAGGATCTAATGGTACCATACTCTAATAGAAAGAGATTCCTGGGCCACATGCTAACTTTAAAAATCACAAATTGACATTATCTATGCTGTATTTTTTTTTTGTTAAGTATCTCTCAGTTACATTTTAATCTGTTTCAGGCCACATTGGGAGTATTGTGGTAGGCAGTCTAGTTCAGGTGCCAATTCCTAAGTGAGAAATTTCCTGATTCCACCCAGATTTTAGTGTTGTGTTCTCAGAGGTGTCAAATATGCTGCCCACCCCCGAGACTCCCAAGTGTGGCTAGAACCAGATTAAAATATAACTGGTAAAAATCTATAGAAATTACTTTGCATTATTTTGTAAAAACAATTGCTTGTCAGCATATCTTCTGTCATCTACCCACCTCCAATATGTCATAATATCACAGAGGCAATGAGGAAAGACCTTAGAGTCCATTTAGCTCAAACCTTTCATATTGCATGTGAGAGAACTGAGTTCCAAAGAGGTTCAGTGTCTTTCCTGACTCATACAGGGAGTGTCAGAGGCAGGTTTGGACTGCGGAGCCAGCACTTATTTTATTGCCTCTCACTGCTAGATAAACTCCCTAAGAATAATGACTACTTGTTTATGTCTTAAGAAATATTTGTTTAATTGTTTAATTTAATTAAATTAATTGAATTCAACTAGGCATAATATTTAAATGGGAAAATGTGTCATTGGAACCTTTCCATCTCCCTCTCTTTTGGCAACACTTTTCCAACGCCTGATGACCTTTCTTCCAGGTCCCTGGGTATTCATTTCCCTCATGTTCTATTAAAATTCCAGTTCAACATCCCACTAGGTCCCTTGTTGTTCAAACATTTTCAGTTGTAGCCAACTTTTCATAACCCATTTGGGGTTTTCTTGGCAAAGATACTAGAGTGGTTTGACATTTCCTTCTCCAGCTCATTTTACAGATGAGGAAACTGAGACAAATAGGATTTCACAAAACTACTAAGTGTCTGAGGCCAGATTTGAACTCATTAAGATAAGTTTCCCTGACTCCAGGTTAGTGGCCACTGGGCCATCCAGCTATGAAATTAAAGGTTTAATTATGTATTTAATTATTCCTGTGGACAAAGAAAGGAGATTTTAACATTGATAAGTATAAAGTTTTCTTCTGCCTTCAATTTTTTTTCACCTAAATTTAGGATTTTAACATGATTATAGTTCATTTTCCTCCTATCAAATGAGGGGATTGGAAGAAAGGACCACTAAGATTTTTTACTACTCTAAAAATTTCATATTTTAAGACTCTAAGAGAAAGAATTGAGAGGGATGAGACTGGTTAGCATTAATGTATTTTGGGGAGTTGGAAGGATCTCTCCAAATATTTGAGGAGTTATGATGTAGAGGAGAGATTAGATTCATTCAATATAACTCCAGATAGCAGAATGATGGCCACTGGACTGAAATTACAGAAAGACATTTGTCAATTCTACACTATCATATACTTTTTAATAATCAACACTATCCAACAAAAAGTGATTACTTAAAAAAAGCAGTGAGCTCCATATCTCTGGATATATATAAAAAGGGAATGGATGAGGTTGAAAGGACTCCTGTAAGTATGGAAAAGATGACACCTAAAGTCTTGTCTATCTCAAGATTTTGTGCTTCTAGACGCCCTAAGAGAGGGGTGAAATCAAGTGCTGTGGATTCTGAAGAACTGTGCCTTCAACCAGGATGTTTTTCTGTGATATTAGCCTTGAAGGTATCTAATCAAGACAGCCCATTTGGAATCTAATGCTAACCTCTGATTAATAGGTTGTCTTCTCCTCAATTCAAAAATGGAACATCTTTCCTGTTATTCTACCCTTATTCAAACATATATGATTCCACAAATGAAAGGAAATAAGGAAAGTAAATATATGTATATATATATATATATATATATATATATATATATATATATATATATATATGTATATATATATATATATATATATATATATATATATATATATATATATATATATGGTTAGGGAGACAGAAAGACAGAGCGAGACCGAGACAGAGAAAGACAGACAGATAGATAGACAGAGAGACATAAAGAGACAGTCAGAGAGACAGAGACAGACAGAGATAAAGACACAAACACACAGACACACAGAGAAAAACAGAAACAGAGACAGAGAAACAAATGGTAGCCATGAGTATACTTTTTATTACAAATTATAGATATCATAGATCCAAAGAATTCTAAGAAATACAACTGGATGAGAAAAAAAATTGAAGAAAAATAGTTATGGGCTCTGGAAATTTACCCTTTTTGAGATTTTGAACACATCACTGAAAGCCACAGATATTTTCTTAAGACTGCTAGTTATCCCTACCCAACCCCCACTCAATGGTCTTAAGGTAGATTCATAAAACTTGCAATTAGACCATTTTTTAGCACTTGACAGAAGCTGATCCAGACATACTCCTATCTGCTCACTAAATAAATGGCTGCCCAACTTTTCTGGCAGGAGATGCCTTTGTTTCTCACTTTGCCTTCACAGTTGAAGAATGTTTGTATTTGGTCTTCTCTGAGGTCATAAATCTCTCTAATCAGAGCCTAATGCTTTTGGGGATGACTGTGTGCAAGCTGTCCCATTAATTGAAGGAAAAAAGTCATCTTCCACAGAGATTTCTCATTATGCACCATCAAATTCAAAACAGGGCCTTGCTTAGAATTCTTTTATGGACAATATAATTACACAACATCCTATGGTGTTTGTAAGTGGAACTCACAAATTAGCTTCTCTGTCAGGAATGGGAAGTGATCCGTACTAAACAGGAGCCAGGCCAGATGGGCCCTGCCAAGCCCTTCTTCCCCACCCCGCTCAGCTCCATTCAATTTTGCTGGCCCTGAGTGTGTATGCAAAAATAAAGACATAAATCAGTCTTTTACATCTGTGTGTTTTAAAGAAATGTATCAATTTTTGCTAATTAAAAGTCCAATGTTTCTGCTGCAGTGATCAGGATAGACTAGAGCGTTCATTCAAGCTATGCTGTAAAACCAGCTTCCCAAGACACAGCACGTCCCAGCAGGCAAAGCAAGTACTAAGGAGCTCAGAAAATTTCTCAGGCCTCGTTCTCATGTGGAGGAAAATGGCAGGCAGTAGGTAAGGCCGTCATGGCTCTCTGCTTCTCCACTGCAAATGTTTACTTTCCTTATCAACTGGCATGTGAGTGATGCACTCGACTCTGCATGGGCCACTTAATTTACCAGCTCTGCCAAATCACCAGTGGCAGATTTGGCCAGAAACTATTACTATATTATTCCATATATGGCTTCGTATCTATCTTTTTGCATGTTGTTTTTCTTATTAGATTGTAAGCTCCTTGGGTACAGGGACTGCCTTTTATCTTTTTTTTGGTTTGTTCTTTTTTTTGGTA
Source organism: Sminthopsis crassicaudata (assembly GCF_048593235.1). Taxonomy (NCBI): domain Eukaryota; kingdom Metazoa; phylum Chordata; class Mammalia; order Dasyuromorphia; family Dasyuridae; genus Sminthopsis; species Sminthopsis crassicaudata. Next base: position 576,650,376 of record NC_133617.1, on the reverse strand, counting down.
TCCCCAGCACTTAACATAGTGCCTGCCACATTAAAGACTCATAATAAATGTTTGTTGATTGATTGATTAGAACCTGTAATTTCATAGGCATAGAATGCTCCTGTGAGCTCTACAAAATACTTCTACAAATGCAGGTCAGTTTTTGTTTTGTTTTGTTTTGTTTTGTTTTGTTTTTTTCAATTTAAAGTCTTAAAAATCTCCTGGTATACTGCAAGGTTAAGGGACCTGCTCAGAATTATGCAACTAGTGTGTATGTGTGATAGGCAGAACTTGGAATCCAGGTTATCCTGACTCTGAAGCTGTTCCTCTAATCCCTGTGGCACACTGCTTTTCATTATGGTATCCTATATAGAGAGGGCCCTCAATAAATGCTTGTTTGATTTTCTTTATCCAACATCAGAGTCAGAAGGAATCAGCCAGGGAAGGCATCCCGCTCAGTTAAAGATCCCAGGAATTTTCCTGACTGACCTGCTTCTGCAATGAGCCTTCCTACTAAAAGCAGAGGAAAAGCTGGGGGCTTCAACAAAATTGTCAAGTAGTCAAAGTGCTTCTATGATAACCTTCCTTCTTCCTTTTAGAAGCACCTCTCCCAACACCTTTTAGCTTCTTCAAATGGTCATTGCCCCCATCTCGCTCCTCACAGTTACACTCCCCTGGACCTGTTTTTAGGTATCGGCAAGAACCTAGTTTTTTCATATATATTCTTTTCCTTAAGATCTCTTCCCTCTATTTTTCCTATTTGTTTTTCACATAACAAACCCTTGCTAATATAATGGCACATGTTGGGAAATTCACATTTTACATTGCCTTCTCTCTTCGGCTCCCTTTCCCACTGCCAGGTACTTTATTGTTGTTCAATTGTTCAGAAGTGACTGACTCTTAATGACCCTATGGATCACATTAACACCATCCTTGGGGTTTTCTTGGCCAAGATACTAGAGCAGTTTGCCATTTCCTTCTACAACATTAAAGAGAAGTTAAGTGACTTATCCGGCTCACAATGTTTGAGGCCACATTTGCATTCAGGTCTTAGTCTTCTATCCAGTGAGTCATCTCAGGTAATTTATTAGGTGCATTTAACAAGAAGGTTTATTTTTTTAAATTAAAGTGTTTTTTTTTATTTTCAAAACATATGCATAGATAATTTTCAGCATTCACTCTTGAAAAACCTTGTGTTCTAAATTTTTTCTTCCTCCTTTCCCCCTACCCCTCCCCTAGAAGCAAGTAATCCAATATATGTTAAACATATGCAGTTCTTCTATATGTATTTCCACAATTATCACACTGCACAAGAAAAATCAGATCAAAAAAGGTAAAAAATTGAAAGAAAACAAGATGTAAGCAAACAACAACTAAAAAGTGAAAATGTTATGTTGTGACTCACATTCAGTTCCTACAGTGCAGATGACTCTCCTCATCACAAGAACACTGGAACTGTCCTAAACTTTTCTGTTGAAAAGAGCTATGTCCATTAGAATTAGTCATTGTATAATATTGATATTACTGTGAACAATGATCTGGTTCTGCTCATTTCATTTAGCATTAGTTCATGTAAGTCTTTCCAGGCCTTTCTGAAATCATCCTGCTGGTCATTTCTTATAGAAAAAATAATATTCCATGATATTTATATATGATAACTTGTTCAGCCATTCTCCAACTGATGGGCATCCCCTCCATTTCCAGTTTATTGACACTACAAAAAGAGCTGTCACAAACATTTTTGCACATGTGAGTTCTTTTCCCTTTTTATGAGCTCTTTGGGATACAGGCCCAGTAGAGACACTGCTGGATTAAAAGGCATGCACATTTGGATAGCCCTTGTGGCATAGTTCCAAATTGCTCTCCAGAGTGGCTGGATCAGTTCACAACTCCACTAATAATGAATTAATGTTCCAGTTTTCCCACACCCCTCCAATATTCATCATTATCTTTTCTTGTCATTTTTGCCAATCTGAGAGGTGTTACCAAGAGTTTTAGTACAACATCTTAATTCAAAGAAGTAACTCAGATGGTTGGAATTTCAGGCACTGATCCAATAAATCAAATACTCTTAGATTTGGAAGGGCCCTTTAAAGTCACTAGTCCATCTTCTAATCCAATGCAAAAATCAATCCCTTTTCTGCCAAAGGGTCTCTCAGCCTTATATTTAGTTTGCCCATGGGTAAAAGGATTGAGGGATGGAGCAGAATCTATTATGCTTCAGTTGAAGTAAAAAAAAAAAAAAGCAAGAGTAGCCATACTGATCTCAGATCAAGCAAAAGCAAAAATTGATCTAACTAAAAGAGGTAAGGAAGGAAATTATATCTTGCTAAAAGATACCATAAATAATGAAGCAATGTCAATATTAAACATATATGCACAAAGTGGTGTAGCATATAAATTCCTAAAGGAGAAGTTGAGAGATGCAAGAAGAAATAGAGAGCTAAACTATATTAGTGGGAGATCTCAACCTTGCTCCCTCAGAACTAGATATATCAAACCACAAAATAAATAAGAAAGAAGTTAAAGAGGTAAATAGAATACTAGAAAAGCTAGATATGATAGATCTTTGGAGAAAATTAAATGGAGACAGAAAGAAGTATACTTTCTTCTTGGCAGTTCATGGAACCTATACAAAAACTGATTATATATTAGGACATAAAGACCTCAAAATCAAATGCAGATAGGCAGAAATTGTAAATTCATTTTTTTAGATCACGATGTAATAAAAATTACATTCAATAAAAGGCCAGGGGAAATAGACCCAAAAAGAATTGGAAACTAAATAATCTCAGCCTAAAGAATGAATAGGTGTAACAGCAAATCATAGACATAATCAATAATTTCATCCAAGAGAATGACAATAATGAGGTGACATACCAAAATTTCTGGTATGCAGCCAAAGCTGTAATAAGGGGAAATTTTATATCTCTAGATGCTTACTTGCATAAAATAGAGAAAGAGAAAATCAATGAATCAGGATTGCAATTTAAAAAGCCAGAAAAAGAACAAATTAAAGCCCCCCAATGAAATACCAAAGTTGATATTCTAAAAATAAAAGGAGAGATCAATAAAATTGAAAGTAAAAAAAAAACCTATTGAATTAATGAATAAAACTAAGAGTTGGTTTTATGAAAAAATGAACAAAATAAATAAACCTTTAGTTAATTTGATTAGAAAAAGGAAAAAGGAAAATCAAATTGTTAGTCTCAAAAATGAAAAGGGAGAACTATACCCCAATGAAGAGGAAATTAGACCAATAATTAGGAGTTGCTTTGCCCAACTTTATGCCAATAAATTTGACAGCCTAAGTGAAATTGAGAAATACCTACAAAAATATAGGTTGCCCAGATTAAGAGGAAAATAAATAAATTACTTAAATAGTCCCATTTTAGAAAAAGAAATAGAATAAGCTATTAATCTACTCCCTAAGAAAAAATCCTCAGAACCAGATGGATTTACATGTGAATTCTACCAAACATTAAAAAACAATTAACTCCAATACTATATAAACTATTTGAAAAAAAATAGGAATTGAAGGAGTCCTACCAAATTCCTTTTACGACACAGACATGGTACTGATACCTAAACCAGGTAGGATGAAAACAGAGAAAGAAAATTATAGACCAATCTCCCTAATGAATATTGATGCAAAAATCTTAAATAAAATATTAACAAAGAGATTACAGAAAATAATCCCCAGGATAATACACCATGACCAAATAGGATTTATACCAGGAATGCTGGGCTTGTTCAATATTAGGAAAACTATTAGCATAATTGACTAATAATAACCAAATTAACAAAAACCATATGCTTATCTCAATAGATGCAGAAAAAACATTTGATAAAATCCAACAGCCATTCCTATTAAAAGTACTAGAGAGTATAGGAATAAGTGGGCTTTTCCTTAAAACAGTCAGTAGTATCTATTTAAAACCATCAGCAAGCATCATATGTAATAATGATAAACTGGAACCATTCCCAGCAAGATCAGGGGTGAAATGAGGTTGCCCACTATCATCATTACTAGTTAATATTGTATTAGAAAAGCTAGCTTTGGCAATGAGAGAAGAAAAAGAGATTAAAGGAATTAGAGCAGGTAATGAGGAAACCAAATTATCACTCTTTGCAGATGATATGATGTATACTTAGAGAACCTAGAGAATCAACTAAAAACTATTAGAAGTAATCCACAACTTTAGCAAAGTTGCAGGATACAAAATAAGTCCATATGAATCATCAGCATTCTTACATATCACTAACAAAATCCAACAGCAAGAGATACAAAGATACTATTTAAAATAATTGTTGAAAGGATAATATATTTAGGAATCTATCTCCCAAAGATGGGTCAGAAACTATATAAACAAAACTATAAAACACTTTCCACACAAATAACGTCAGATCTAAGCAATTGGAAAAATATCAAGTGCTCTTGAATAGGGCAAGCAAATATAATAAAGATGACAATACTACCTAAACTAATCTATTTATTTAGTGCTATATCAATCAAATTCCAAAAAAAACTATTTTACTGATCTAGGAAAAAAAACACCAAAATTCATCTGGAAGAACAAAAGGTCAAGAATTTCAAAGGAATTAATGAAGAGAAAAGCAAATGAAGGTAACCTAACTGTACCAGATTTAAAAATTATATTAGTTGTACCAGATCTAAAATTATATTATAAAGTAACAGTCATCAAAACCATTTGACTAAGAAATAGAGAAGTTGATCAGTAGAATAGGTTAGGTTCACAGAACAAATAGTCAATAACTATAGGAATCTAGTATTTGACAAACCCAAAGATTCCAGCTTTGGGAATCAGAATTCACTATTTGACAAAAACTGCTAGGAAAATTGGAAATTAGTATGACAGAAAGTAGGTATAGACCCATACCTAACACTACATACCAAGATAAGGTCAAAATGGGTTATTGATCTAGATATAAAGAATGATATTATAAACAAATTAGAAGAACATAGGATAGTTTATCTCTCAGATCAGTGGAGGAAGGAATTTGTGACCAAAGAACTAGAGATCATTACTGATCACAAAATAGATCGTTTTGATTATATTAAGTTAAAGTTTTTGTATAAACAAAACTAAGGCAGACAAGATTAGAAGGAAAGCAATAAACTGGGAAAATATTTTTTACATTCAAAGGTTCTGATTAAGGTCTCATTTCTAAAATATATAGAGAATTAACTCAAATTTATAATAGTTCAAGCCATTCTCCAATTGATAAATGGTCTAAGGATATGAACAGACAATTTTCAGATGAAGAAATTGAAACTATTTGTAGTCACATGAAAAGGTGCTTCAAATCACTATTAATAAGAGAAATGCAAATTAAGACAACTCTGAGATACCACTACATACCTGTCAGATTGGCTAAGATGACAGGAAATGATAATGACCAATGTTGGAGGGGATGTGGGAAAATTTGGGTACTGATTCAGAAAGTTACTGCATACTGTACATACTTGATCCAGCAGTGTTTCTACTGGGCTTGTATCCCAAAGAGATCTTTAAGGAGGGAAAGGGGCTTGTATGTGCAAAAATGTTTGTGGCGGCTCTTTTTGTAGTGACAAGAACCTGGAAACTCAGTGGATGCCCACCAAATGAATAATGGTTTAATAAATTATGGTATATTAATGTTATGGAATATTATTGTTCTGTAAGAAATGACCAGCAGGATGATTTCAGAGAAGCCTGGAGAGACTTACATGAACAGATGCAAAGTGAAATGAACAGAACCAGGAAATCATTATACATGGTAACAATAAGACTATATGACAATCAATTCTGATGGATATGGCTCTCTTCAACAATGAGATGATTCAAACCAGTTCCATTTGTTCAGTGATGAAGAGAATCATCTGCATCCAGAGAGAGAACTATGGGAACAGAATATGGACTACAACATAGCATTCTCACTCTCTGTTATTTGCTTGCATTTTATTTTCTTTCTTAGTTTTTATTTTTCTTCCTTCTTGATCTGATTTTTATTGTGCAGCAAGTTAACTGTATAAATATGCATACATATATTGTATTTAACATGTATTTTAACATAATTAACATATATTGGACTACCTGCCAGCTAGGGGAGGGGGTGGAGGAAGGGAGGGAAAAATTTGGAACAGAAGGTTTTGCAAGGGTCAATGTTGAAAAAAATTACCCATGCATATGCTTTGTAAATAAAAAGCTTTAATTTAAAAAGGGGTGGGGATTGAGGGAAGGGGACTAATGGAATAATCTCTTAAATTTTCATCTAGCTCTGAATACTGAAACTTTAAAGGAGCACCATATCCCACAAATCTTACTATTTTGATTATCACTTATATCACAAAAAGGGGGATTGGGATCAAACTTAAGCATAGGGGTGTGATAATAGGAGGTTTTAGTTTTCAGATGATCCCTCAGAACAGATTAGGGCAGCTCAGTGGCATAATGGATAGTGTGTCACCTGGAGTCAGGAGGATGTGAGTTCAAATATGCTCTCTGATACTTACTAGCTATATGACTCTGGCCAAGTCACTTAATCCTGTTTGCCTCAGTTTCCTAATCTGTTAAATGAGCTGAAGAAGGAAATGACAAACCACTCCAGTATCTTTGCCAAGAAAATACCAAATGGAGTCACAAAGAATCAGACATTATCAAAACAAATGAGCAACAATAACAACAACAGAGAGGACTGTGGGAACTGAGTGTGGACCACAACAAAGCATTTTCACTCCTTTTGTTGTTGTTGACTTGCATTTTGTTGTCTTACTCATTTTCTTTCCTTTTTGATGTGATTTTTCTTATGCAGCAAGATAATTGTATAAATGTTTACACATATTGGATTTAACATATTTTAACATGTTTAACATATATTGGATTGCTTGCCATTTAGGGGAGGTGGTGGGGAGGAGAGGAAAATTTGGAACACAAGGCTATGCAGGGATCAATATTGAAAAATTATCAGTGCATATGTTTTTTCCCTGAGGCAATTGGGATTAAATGACTTGCCCAGAGTCACACAACTAGCAAGTGTTATGTGTCTAAGACCAAATTTGAACTCAGGTCCTCTTGACTTTAGGGCTGGTGCTTTAACCATTGCACCACCTAATTGCCCCTGTGCATATGTTTTGAAAATAGAAATCTTTAATAAAAAAAACTGATGGAATCTGAATGCAGATTGAAGCATACTACTTTTCACTTTTTTTGGGATGGGGACTCTGTGTTTTCTTTTTCAATGTGACTAATATGAAAATGTATTTTGTATGATTGCACATGTACAGCCTATATCAAAATTTTTATAAGTCAAACCTCAAAAAATTGTTGGAAATTGTTTTTTCTATGCAATTGGAGGAAAAGTAAACTTATTTTTAAAATACCCCCCAAAAAAGGATCCATGATTGTAAAAGTGAGCATTCTCTAACTCTGTAGATGCCTGAAGATGTGTTCCTGTATGCAGATAAAGGGTACAGAGTCTACAAAAACTATGTACCACTGTTTGCTTGCAAATGGTTGATATTAGAATTAAGTAAACTTCTTCTTATTAACTTCAATGACTTAGGAGTGCCTCATTTCATTCCAGAATTGAACCTGAACTTACAGGGTGCTAGTATCAGACCCCTAACAATAGTCCTGTGAGATTATTGTAGATAGTCTACATAAAGCCTAGTAAGAGTTGAGATCTGCAATAAAAGCTAAGAATAATAGAAATGGCTTGTGGAGAACTCAACAATATTAGATGACAAAAGAAGGCTAGGATTCCATTAATCTTACTTAGACTCTCTTCTCTTTTTCAAGGAGTATGATCTTTAGATTGAAGAAAGATAAAAAAATGATTAACATAGAACTGAAATAAATGATGACTGAGAAAAATGTCAAACCTCTCTAAATGAATGAGTCAAATGAGTAGGACTGAATGAATTACAATCCAGACTACTAAAAAACTGCAGATGCGATTGGTAAAAAAAAAAAAAAAAAAAAAAAAAAAAAAAAAAAAAAAAAAAAAAAAAAAGGGGGGGTGGATTTTTGAAAGATTATAGGAAAATGAGAGAAGTGCCATGGGACTGGATATGGGAAAATATCCCATTAAAAAAAGCATTGGAAATGGATTCTTTGTATCATAGCTTAGTGAACCTAATTTTGATTTTTGGCAAAATTCCATTACACTCTATTAAAGAGATGGTCTATAAGTACTTAAAAGGGAAACTATGACCAAGGGCCAGCTTGAGTTCATCAAGAACAAGATAAGCTAGTCCAATGCCTCTAAAAAAACATGTGAAATCATGTAAATAATTTAATTGTTCATATATTTTGACATATAGGTCTCACTCCTGACCACATATCCTAAAAAGTCAAAGAATGTGAAAGGTCTCCTGTAAAAAGAGATGTGCAATGTAACATTTTTTTCAGCAGCAAAAAATGGGAAACAAAATGTGTAACTTTTGATTAAAGAATGGCTCAGCTGACTATGGTATAAGAAAGCAATAGAGTAAGAAATGTGCACGAAGTGATGAATTTGAATAATTCATAGAGCTATGGATAGACATGTATGAAGTAATACAGAGTAAAATGAGCAGAACCAGGAGGACAATTTATGCAACAATCTAAATGAAAACAACTTTTAAAAACTTCAGGGTTTTAATCAATGCAGCTCCTATTTAGAAGACTAATGATGAAACTTGCTTCCCAAAACTTGGCAGAGAAATGGTTGCCTAGAGGTGCATATAGGGACAATGAATTGATTTGCTTTGTGTGACTAAACTCCTTAGTTACAAGGGAGGCTTCTATTTGGAAAAGAAATTGGTAGGTAAGAGAGATGCAAAAAAAGAGAGAGAAACAATGAAACATTTGGAATACACAAAAGAGAAAAGAAGGAAGTGCAGAAGGAAACATATATAAAGAGGGGAATTTTGTTACTATTATATTGAAATATATGTGTATATGTGTGAAATATATAAATGCATATAAATATAAAAGTGTAACATAAGTTCACAGTTTCATATACAATGATTTTTCCTATTCTTTTTCATTTATTTTTATTATTTATTCTTATTTTATTTTAAAATACTTACATTTGTTGAGTTCATTTTTAAAAATTAGATTATAAAACATTTTAAAGAGAATATCTATGACTATTCCTAAAGGACTATAAAACTGGATACTCTTTGATCCAGCAGTCTCACTACTAAAGAGATCATAAAAAAGGGAAAAGGACCCAAATGTGCAAAAATGTTTGCAGCACCTCTTTTTGTAGTGACAAGGAACTGGAAATTGAATGGATGCCCATCTGTTGGGGAATGGCTGAATAAGTTATGGTGTGTGATGGAATATTACTGTTTTATAAGAAATGTTGAGCAGACTGATTTCAGAAAAGCCTGGAGAGACTTACATGAACTGATGCCAAACAAAGTGAACAGAACCAGGAAAGCACTGTACACAGTAACAAGATTATGTGATGATCACCTGTGATGGACTTGACTCTTCTCTTCTCAGCAATGCAGTGATTCAGGACAATTCATTAGACTTAGGATGGAAAATGTCATCTGTATCAAGAGAGAGAGCTATGGAGACAAAATGCAAATTGGAGGATAGTATTTTCACCTTTTCTTTTTGCTTATTTGTTTATTTTTGTTCCTTATGTTTTTTTCTTTTGGTCTGATTTTTATTGCACAATGTGACAAATATATGTATATGTAATATATGTATATTATGTATGTGTAATATACATATGTAAAATGTGTATATATGTAAAAGAATTTCACATATTTAACCTATATCAGATTGTTTGCTGTCTTTACGTATGAGGAAGGTAAGGAGAGAAGGAGAACAATTTAGAACACAAAGTCTTGCAGAAATGAATGTTTAAAACTACCTTTGCATGTGTTTAGAAAAATGAAATATTATTGAAATTTTTAAAAAGAGAACATTCATAATGAGTACAATAAGATAAATGATTCTGAGTTACAGAGAGGTAGATATTGCCTACTAAATGAAATCCATCAATTCATCAATAAACAAAGATTTATTGAGTGCTTATTGTGTCAAAAATTGGAAATACATAGACAAAATATGAAATAATCCCGGCTTTTAAGGCACATCTTTTCTCTGGGGAAAGACAACGTATATCTACATTGGTATGTACAGAAAAAAAGAAATAAATATAAGGTAATTAAGGAGAGAAAATAGTAGCAGTTAGAAGGAATCAGGAAAGATTTTACATATATAGCTGGGATCCATGGACAGATTTCAGGTAGTCCATGAACTTAGGTCAGGAAAAAATTATATCTGTATTTTGATATAATTGGTTTCCATGGTAACCTTACATATTTTCTTTTATTCATTTAAAAACATTCTGAGAAAGGCTCCACTGCCACCGACAATTTCAATTGAATAACACTATTACTGAAGCTGCAATATCATTTTAAATGCACTAGAGAAGTCCATCAGAGTAGTGGAAACTATTAAGGCAACTAGGTGGTACAGTGGATAGAACACTGGGCTAGGAAAACCTAAATTCAAATCCAGCCTCAGACACTTATTAGCTGTGTGATCCCAAGCCTCAGTTTCCTTTTCTATAAAGTGGGAACAAGAATAGGACTAACTTCTCAGTGTTGTTGTAAGGATTAAATGAGATAATATGTGTAAAATGCTAAGCACAGTGAATGGCACATAATAAGGTTTGCATAAATATTAACTATTATTATTATTAAACTTGACAATTCCAGGGTTATAAAAGGCATTGACCAGACTTAGTACTTCTCAACCGTAAGAACCATACTACCACTTTCACTGATATTACCACAACTTCAAAAAATAGATATTCTGCTTTTCAATCATTCAAAGTAAACAAAAATGAAAAAAAAAATAACTAGTGCATTAGCATCTGGCTCAGGGACATCATAGAGTAATAACGGGATACTAGAGTGCCTAGGATGCTTGGATCTGACTAAAAATTTGATGTAATCAAAATTGAAAATCAGCCCCAGGTTTGCAAATTTCCAGAGGAAGTAGCTAGATGAGTCTATGAAACAAAAAAGTTAAGAACTTTGAGTATAGAAGGTGGTACTTGAACTGTGTCTTGAAGGAAAAGAAGAATTAATTCTATGAGACAGAGGTGAAGAGAGAGCACATCTTGGGCATGGGTGATTGCCAGTGTCAGGAATGAAAATGAAAAGTGGAGTATCTTATATGAAGAACAGGGGAGAGAGTGAGTTCAACTATTTCATAGCGTGTGGAAAGAGGAATAATGTTTTACAAGGCTAGAGAATTAATTTGGGGTCTTCTTGTGAAGGACAAAGTATTCTTTTACATATATAAATGTGTGTTTATGTGTGTTTTTGTATATATATATAGATATCTATATATATATAGATATCTATATATATAGATATATATATAGATATATATTTATATGTGTGTGTGTACATATATATAAGCACACAGCACACATACCCACACATATACCTATATATCTCTATCTATCTATCTATCTGCTGTCTGTCTATCTATCTATCTATCCAAAGAATAAACTGCCTTGAAGGGACTGGATTCTCCATCACTGAAAACCTTCATTAAGAAGTACTGTGCAGGGGCAGCCAGGTGGCGCAGTGGATAGAGCATCCTGAAGTCAGGAGGACCGGAGTTCAAATCTGATCTCAGACATTTATCACTTCCTAGCTGTGTGATCCTGGGCAAGTCACTTAACCCCAGGGCCTTAGGAAAAAAAAAAGTACTGTGGAATTCCTGTCTCAAATATGAATTGAAATAGATAGCCTCCTCCTCTCTATCATTTTAAGACCATGAATTGAGAACATGTGTTCAATGGTCTTCCGTTGCTAAAGGAAATTTCCAAATTATATCAGAGTGAAAATCAGGGCTTACAAACACATGCTTTCTTACAAGTTAATAGAATTTTGAATCATTGAGCTACTAGAAAATAGCTCTGGATGAAACTACTTTTGTTCAACTATAATTGTTTCTTAGCATTCCTGGAAGTATTTGTAGTTATATCCAACTCTTTTTGACTCCATTGGGGTTTTCTTGGCGAAGATATTAGTTTGTCATTCCTTTTCCAGCTTGTTTGACAGATGAGGACATTGGGGCAAATAGGGTTAAATGACTTGCTCAGGTTTACATAGCTAAGTAAGTACCTGAGTCTGGATTTGAACTCAGAAAGATGAGTCTTCCTGTCTCCTGATAGACTAGCACTCTATCCACTGAGCCACCTAGCTACCTAGTATTTAGGAGGAGCCTATCTGTCCAATACAATTTCCCAGATGTTAGCATCAATTCGTTTTTGGTTGTTGCTAAGAACCATTGTTCTCTCCTTGGAGATGGGAAGCCAAACAGGTTGACCCTAAGGCTAGAACAGTGGCCCAGGGTACCATGAGGAGCTATCACAGATAACAACAGTGATTATGATTTAATGTTCTTCAGTTGCCTTTCTGGATCTCAGAAGTCATCCCCTCTCTGATAACAGCCCCTTCAGACACATAATCATCTAGTCTTTGCTTGAAGACCTTTAGCTATAGAGAATGCTCAACCTGCTGAGACGATACTTTCCACTCTAGTGTAATCCTTATTTTCTTCTATCAACACTAAATCTTCCTCCTTGCCAATTCTACACAATGTACCTACTTCTGTTCTTTGGGGACTACACAAAACAAGTCCTTTCCTTCTCCAGCCAGCCCTTCACATGGCTCCTTCTGCAGGCTGATGACCTATTGACACACAATTCAAACACTCAAGATCCAGTGGGGAGGTAGTTACTTCACAGAAAGTTGATTTACTTTCATTGGAATGTTGGTCACCAATAAAAAGAGAACCATGGTCTTTGGGATAGGGATAAACTTGTAGGTCCTGAAGGCTCTTTTTTCTGCCTAGCCCACTGATCCTCAAAACTATCTTTTTAAAAGGACAAACCTAGTAGTTAGATTGTTAGGCTTTTACTGATTCACTCCTAACTCCTATACTTATTATACACCAGACTTTTACTGTGTTCTCCATCAGCCTCAGATTCTGGATTCCCTTCAATTCATGGATCTGAATAGATCTTTCTGAACTGGGGATGAAATACTATCTTGGAGGCTTTATTTCTTTTTTTATTAATTTTTATAATTATAACATTTTCTTTGACTGTACATATTCATAGGTAATTTTTTTTTACAACATTATCCCTTGTACTCCTTCTGTTCCAAAATTTTCCCCTCCTTCCCTCCACCCCCTCCCCTAGATGACAGGCATTCCCATACATATTAAATATCTTATAGTATATCCTAGGAGGCTTTATTTTTTATTTCATTTACAGTCCATTTGACACATATACTTCTCTATCTTACTACACACACACACCCACACACACACACACACACAGAACAAATGACCACCATAAATGCCAGCCCATGGATCCCTGGTTAAATGGATCATTTGATGTGTCATTGTATCTCTAATATACTTGTTATCCTCATAAAATTTGGCCACATATGCAGGAATTAGGAAACCAAGGAATTTTTCTCAGAATGACAGGGAAAACAGTCTTAATTTTCTACTGCCATTTTCCAAAAATCATTTTCCATTGTATTCATTAATATTAAGTGCTACATGGAATCCCTTAAATGGAAAGCCTTGTAAAAGCATCTGGAATCTGATACCTTCTAAGATTAAATGCAACATGACATAGTGGATAGAGTGTATATTTAGAATCAGGATGATTTCAGTTCAAATCTTACCTTTTGATATTAATTATATGATTCTGGCAAAGTCAATGATCCTCAGTTTTCTCCTTTGTTCCTAATTCAGAGAGATGTTTGTTGTGGGGTTTAAATGAGATCCTATCAAGAAAGTGTTTTTCAAACTTTGAAGTTCCATATAAATATTAGATATTATTGCTGTGAGTTATGTATATTAATATAACATAGTATTAGTATAAAGTCACCTGCTCACCTTTATGTAGCACTTAATCATGACTTGCCTCATGACATCCTACAAAGTAGGTAGGGTGAATGTAAGTATTCTATTTTATGTTGTAGACTCAGAGAATCAGATGATTTACCCAGGGTCACAACAACTTATAAGTATGGAGTCACAGATCATAGCTGCAGACATGAAAGGGACTTTAGCAGTCATCTAATCCAAATTCCTTTTTTGATATCAGGAAACCAAGGTTCAGTGGTTACAGAGGTAGTAAGTGGCAGAGCCAACATTGGAACTTGGGTCCTTTGATTCCAAGAATAGCCCTCTAGATGAGTGCTCTATCTTTTATACCAGACTCTGTGACTGATTTCTTTTCACTAGAATATGTTCCCTTGAAATTCTTAGTTTAATTTAAGTATAATTTAATTTTTAAAAATTAAAATATAAATATATAAATATAAATTAAAATACTAAATATAAACATCAAATAAAATTTAAATATAAAAATGTCAGCATCAAATTAAAAATAAATATAATTAAAATGCAAAATTTAATTTTTTAAAAAAATTTAACTATAAACATAAATATATGAATGTGAATTAAAATATAAAATGTAAACACCAAATTTAAAATAAAATACAAATTAAAATACAAAATTTTAAATGAAAAAATAAAAGATACATAAAATGCCATTTGATTCTTCTTTTGGGGAGTAGTCTAAATAGCAGTTCCCATCACACTCCCTCTTCTCTCAGCCTTCCTTAATCTTTCTTCATTGGCATTCTCGCCTTTCCTCATTAGCATTCTTCACCCCTTCTGTTGCTACTGCCAACAGGCTGAGTGCTGTGTTTTTCTGCATACAGCAGACCCTCTAAACAAGCAGGTCAAACCACAGAGGCTCCGAGTAAGAGCTGTGCCACTTTCTGCCAAGCTGTTGGGGGAGATGCATCACCCCTTCTGTTCAGAAGAAAAGAAGTTGGAATAAGTGGGTGTGGGGAGATGGCAAAAAAAGTGGAACTTCAATTCCATTTAACAAACAATAATTTTCTGCTCTGAATAATGTATTGGGTTTGGTACTAAGGGAAATTAAAAATTAGATAAAGCGAAATTGCTGCCCAGAGGGAGTTTAGAATCTAATAGTGTAATGTGATATAAATACAAATAACAATAATATAGAATAATATATAATAAATGCAACAGAGAGGTGGAAAGTATTGTCCAAGGATTGGAAGGTAAAAGATCATTATTGACTATGTTGTGAGATCCTCAGAGGTTTCCTAGAAGAGATGGCATTTGATTCA
This sequence comes from Sminthopsis crassicaudata, assembly GCF_048593235.1. Taxonomy (NCBI): domain Eukaryota; kingdom Metazoa; phylum Chordata; class Mammalia; order Dasyuromorphia; family Dasyuridae; genus Sminthopsis; species Sminthopsis crassicaudata. Next base: position 576,635,180 of record NC_133617.1, on the reverse strand, counting down.
GGTGTAAGGGATACAGGAGGTATTAAATAATGTTCATTGAATGAATTTATGAATTGTAGAAATAGAAGAAGAAGAAGGGGCATTCTAGATATAAGGAACAGCTTGAATAAAGTGATGGAGGTAAATATGTGTGAAGTGTGTGGGAATGTAAAAATACTTTAGTTTGGAACTTAAGGCTGATGCATTGAATACTTAGAAGAAGAATAAAATGAAATAAGGTTGTTCAGTTGTGTCTGACTCTTCTTTGTGGCCCCATTTGGAGTTTTCCTGGCAAAGATACTGGAGTGGTTGATTTGCCATTTCCTTCTCCAGTTCATTTTACAGATGAGGAAACTGAGGCAAACAGGGTGAAGTGGCTTGCCTAGGATCACAAAGTTAGTATATGTCTGAGGCTGAATTTGAACTCTAAAGCTGGTGCTCCATCCACTGAGCACCTGGCTGTCCATTAAAATTAGTAAGGTATAGGAAAACTTCATCACACAAAGGAACGAGGAACGATGGTTCTCATCCTGAACAAATAAGGTAGAAAGCAATCCCATCTGAGGCTCATGATGTGGTGAGAAGAGGGCACCGCAGATGTCTCTTTAGTCCCATGTGGCCAGACAGAAGGTGAGGAGGATCCATTCGTTCAGAATATGAACTGCCCTTATAGCTCCTCACCTGCCACTGCCCCGTCTCCCAGTCTGAGCCCAAGGTCCCCTCTCTCTGTGCTGCCTTGTGTAGCCCCCACTGCTTGGAACCCCTTTCCTACATGGAGTACCACCAAAACTGATTACCTTCACATCATCCTCTGGCTCAATACAATTATTCTGTCATGCAGAGGATAAATTCCTGGGAACAGAGCCTTTGGGGAAAAGGAGGAAAACATCCTCTTGCACATGTATGTCCCTATGTATATGGGGAAGATAAGGTGGTGAGAAGGAGAGGTAAGGAGGCAAATTGGATGGAAGAAGGGAAGCCGAAAGATCTTTCAGGAAACTATTTCAACAGTCCGGGCAAGTAGCAATGGGGTGTGCTCGGATGGTAGCAGCGGGAATATAGGTTTAATTTAGAAGGCATATTTATAGAGACAACTAATTAAACTTGGAAATGATGCTCCCCTAGTGTAATACCCTCCAATCTGGCATCATATTTTCTTGGATTCAAAGCTGATGAAAATCAGCAATAATGCTTGGGTTAAGGGGTGGAGAGGAATGCAGAGGGAGGTTAAAGAGAGGTCATAGAGGATGGGAGGAGGCTGAGAAAGGGCTTCTGAAGCTCCTGAAAGGCCAATAGTCAGCTATGGTACTGTTCTAGGATACTGTGTGCAACCACAAGTAACTGAGGCATAAAAATCACTTCTTTGCAAGTAAATGTATTCCCACTATAGTGCAATGGAAAGAACACCAAATTAGGAGCTAGGACATCCAGATTTGATCAAACAATGAAACAACATTTAAGAGTTTACTTCATGTCAGACATTGGAAGAAAGGAAGAGGGGAAACATTAATCAAGCACCAAGCTAAGTACTTAGTAAACATTATTTCATTTGACCTTCACCACAACACTACCTCCTATTATTCCTATTTTACAGATGAGAATACTGAGTTATATAGAAGTGAAGTGATGAATTCAGGGTAAAGTTTACACCACTAGTAAAATCTGAGGCTGAATTTGAACTAAGCTAAATCCAGGCCCAATGTTCCCTCTATTGCACCACTTAAATAGATTCTGGTGATACAATAAAAAAAGTAAAGATTACTTGCCTCTGAGTAGCTTATTCTCACTCTAGTGGGAGAGAGGATAGGTGACTTTGGGCAAGTACATACCTCTAGTACCTTCCTACTTTAGATCTGTGATCTCCTACCAAGTGACTCAATAGAGAGACCTTGGGACATAGAGTCAGGAAGACCTGAATTCAAATCCAGCCTCACATACATTTGTGTGACCTTGGATGAGGTACTTAACCTCTGCCCGCCTCTGTTTCCTCATCTCTCAGATGAGAATACCGATAGCATCTCTCTCCCAGCACTTATCACAAAGATAAAATGAGATATTTATAAGGTTGTTTTCCAATCTTAAAACACTATATAAATACTGCCTTCTGTTGTTATCATTCTATAAAACAGTTAATATCCTTCCCAATGTGTCTGAACTACTCCCATGAAATGGTTTGGGTCTTGACAAGAGCCTAGCGATAAAGGAATACTTTTCATGGAAAGACCAGACCATCATTGTGTGCCCCAATAAAAGAGTCACCATAAGGAGTCACTCTGTGCAAAAATGTTTGTAGTAGCTTTTTTGTGGTGGCAAAGAACTGGAAACTGAGTGGATGTCCATCAGTTGGGTAATGGCTGAATAAATTGTGGTTTATGAAGGTTATGGAATATTATTGTTCTGTAAGAAGTGATGAGTGGGCTAATTTCAGAAAAGCCTGGAAAGACTTACATGAACTAATGCTGAGCAAATGAGTTTATGGTCTTGGAGATGGGGGAAAGAGGAAAAAAAATTGAAACTCAAAATCTTACAAAATTTAATGTTGAAAATTATCTTTACATATGTAATTTGAAAAATAAAATACTATTTAAATTTTTAAAAGAGAAGTTATTTCACAATGAAGCTGATTTGATTAGGTATGTCAGCAGTCTACAGCTATGGTGCATTTCTGACCCGTCTTCTCACTTGCCTGAGAAATTGTTCTAGAAACAATTAGAGAAAGAAAAATGGAAAGGATACAAAAGTCACTTTGAGCAAAAGCATTTGTGGCCATAGTTTGGATTGAATTGCTGATTTTTCTCTTTTTATAAGTTAGGCATGCCTTATTTTGATTCCTAAACCTTAAGTAGAGAGACTATCTGCCTATTTCAATGCCTAACATATAGCAGGTACTTACTAAAATATTATTTAAATTTAATGCAAAAACCAATGTTTCTCTAAGAGACTTCCCAAGCCAGAAACAAAAGTCTTCCTCATTATTTTATAACCATTGCTTGGATGTGTCAATATGTTAAATCCAATTCTATAATTGGCAATTAAGTGCTTAGCATATGTCAGGTATAACCACAAAACTGTTTCTGTCCTTAGGAAGCTTATATTTTATTGAGGAAATACAATAAATAATAAACAAGTACAATGCAAAACAAGATGAAGAATTTGAGGAAGTGAGATAGAGAAGAGAGAGAACAAAGAGAAAGAATAGAGAGAAAGAGAGAGAAAAAAGAAAGAGGAGAGAGGAGAAAAGGAGAGAAAAAAGATATAGGAAAAGAAGAGAAGAAAGAGAAAGAAGGGAGAGAAATTGAGGGAGAAGAGAAAAAGCTATGGAGAAAAGAGAAAGAGGAGAAAGAGATTACTGGGGAGATCAGGCAACTCTTCATGGAGGAAATAGTACTTGAAATGAAACTAAAAAGAAGCTATGGAATAGAAGAGATGGAGGTGACAAGAAAGTATACTTCATGCATGGAGGACAGTCTGTGAAAAGTTATAGGAAGTTGGGATATTGAGTTCAGAAAACAGTTGTTGGAGAACAGTCAAGTTTGGATTAAAATATCATATATAAAGGGGAATATTATGAGATGGAAAATTGTAGAAGGAAGATTGTGGAGAACTTTGGATGCTAAACTTATTCGAATAGTATAGAAAACAGGAAGTCACTGAAAATTTTGGAGCAAAGGGATCCTGTGGGTAGATTTGTGCATTAGGCATGTTAACTTGACAGTTGCATGGAGGTGGAGTCAAGAAGGGAAAGGGCAACCACTTAAGAGCTATTACAACTGTCCTAGCAAGGGGTAATGGGGCTGAAATAATGTGGTGCCCATGTCTGTAGAAAGGAGAAAAATGTGAATAATAGATTTGGTATGATCTGACAAGTGATTAGATCTGGGGAATATGGTAAAGAAGAATCAATGGTGACTTCACCTTGGGAAACTATGATGTCTAGAAAGATAGTGTTTTGCTCAAAAGAAAAAAAAAGAAATTTTTAAGAAGATTGTGTGAAAGGAGTGGAGATGATGAGATCCCATTCAAAATTCACTGATCTTGTGATACCTATGAAACATCCATGATTGGGATAAGTCCAAAAGGAAGATGGTAATAGTAGGTAAATGGTACAAAAGCTAAGAAGAGAGAATGGGCTGGATATAAGAAAGTCTTATGTATAGGGATGATCACTGAACATGTAAGAGTCAATGAATTCAGCAAGTGAGAGTGGAGAGGAAGACCCAGGGAAGATCTTAGTGTACCCCCATATTTACTGTTTAGGAGGCGAAGTCAACAAGGGAGACTTAAAAGAAGTAGGTAGTAGGAGGAGAATAAAGGGCGAAGGGTCCTGGAAGCCACGTACAGAACAGAGTATGGAAGAGGAAGATGTGGCCAACAGTGTCAACTGTCAACTGTCAACCTTTGAACTGCAGAGGGATTAAGTGGAAAGAGGGCTGAGAAAAGGGCCATTGGATTTAGCAGTTAAGAGAACATTAATAACATAAGAGAAAGCATGTTCCGTTAAGTTGTATGGTAGGAAGAGAGAATGGAAGATGTTGAGAAATGAGTAGGAAGAGAATATATTAATCTACAAGGATTTATTTTTAAATGAAGAAATAGAAAAAATCTTAGTTAATAATTGGTTTTAATATAAGACAGCAATAATCATTTGTCTCACAAACAAGTAAAGGTGCTTTGAGGACTAGAAAGATATAAACATATTTGAAGGAGTCGGGAGAGAGAGAATGAGAATGAGAGAGGAAGAGAGATAAAACAGACAGACAGACACAGAGATAGAGGCACAGAGAGAGTTAGGATGAGAAAGAGACAGAAAAGCAGAGAAAGAGACAGACACAAAAAGTAACAGAGAGGAGAGAAACCTTTAGAAGTGTTTAGAATATAGAAATTACATGTAAAAGTAGAAAGGTTGGCTTGAGCAAGAATTTCTCAAAGACAAGCAAAAATTAAGAGAATGGTAGCTCAGGTAGAGAGATTTTAGACATGGAACAGGGAACTCAAGGAGATATGACTTTTCTTAGCATGGTAGCAGCCAAGATTCTCTTCTAATAGGGGCAGAGGAAAGGATTCTTTAGGAGATTCAAAGTGAGAAGCCAAACCTTTAAATAATCAGTTTGGGAAGTGTGATAGAGTCAGTAAAGGAAGAATCAAAATATTAGTTGCTACAGCATCACTGATGACCTCCTAAGATTATATACAATAGATTTGTAGTGGACCCAGTCAGCATGGTTGGTGACTTTCTCTAGTATCTTTAGCAACACGCAAGAAGGAACGGGGAAAAATAGATGATAGGGGTTGACTATGGAGTTTGGCAAAGTGTAAGAAGTGTTAGGATAAAGGGGCAAGAATATTAGGGATAGAGGATGGTAGAGTTATCAATACTGTGGAAGACAGAAAATGAAGTCAGGGAATATGGACTGAGAAAACAGGAACCTATAGTCATAGTATAGATCAAGAATAGGTTTAGAAGGACTAAGATCATGCTCATGACCATATTTGCTTTGAATTGCTATTGTTTATCTTTTTAAATGTTGAATGTATCTTTTTTTCTGGGTATAACCCTAGTTTCAAATCTAGTACTGTTTGCATATTACTTCTCATTGGTGGAGAGAATTATTCTCTATGTTGTATATCTATGATACAGGTGCAATTAATGTAAGAGCTCGGGAGAAGCTCTCTGAATTTTTTCCTTTCCTTTCTATGAAATTGCAAGTAACATGGCATTTCCAAGGGAGATTCCATGCTCAAAGTCAATTATGAGAATCAGCTGCTACACCTAGATATGCATCCTCACCATTGATGAGAATTAAAGGGGAAGAAGGGTACAAAATGAAATCAAATGTGAGAGAAAACAACAATGTCAGAATTTCTGAATATTAACAGATAATCAGAAGAGAACAAGAGGAGAGGGATAAGGAGGATCTGATCCCAAAAGATACAACAGGATGAAGGCAATTTCTTAAGGATTCAGAGGATTTGGATTCAGAAAGCCTGGGATCAAATCTCATCTTTGCTACTTTCTATCCCTGTAACCTTGCACAAAACACTTCCTCTCAAAGAATCAAGAGGTTTTACAGGCAATCCAGTCCAGCTTCTCTTTTCCCAAGTTCCACTGGGGAAGAGTGAGAGTATAACTCCTGTAACCTGAATCCAAGTTGAGGTTTCTCTCCAATGCCTTTCTCTATCAAAATGCAGCACATAACTTATTCTTTGTAATACTGTGCTGCTTGTCACTGAATGTATTTTTTAAAGATTTCCCTTTGTTACTTCATCCTTTCACTAAGTATTGGGTAAAAAAAAATTAGATAACTATTTCTGGGCAAATTCTTGCCCTGTTTTCAGAATAGGGATTTGGTCTCTGTTTTCTACCTCTTCTTTTAGTACCTTCTCTACCATTTCACTAATTCATTGGAAAGTATTCAGTAAATTAGCATCTTTCAGACAGGCCATAGGCCCTACCTTATGGATCTTCAGTTATCCCTCCACACTTACAGCTTTCACATTTGTGGGTTGGCCATCAATAATTAAATGAGAACTTTTTAAAATGTGCAGCACAGATGATGTGCATATGTAAAAGAAAACTAAAAAAATATAGTTAGTCATAAATGCATTAACACTGTATATTATTAATCTATTTAGACATTTACTATCATAAGTATATATACATAAATTTATTACATACTGGTAAATTTTGTTAAAAATTTCAGTGCACCAAAGAACTACAATCTACACATTCTCTTGGGAACAACTCCTCTTCATTGCTGTTCTGTCCAGATTCAGTCAGGTAAAATCCTCTCACATTGTATTATTATATTATACCATGAGCTCCTAGTATGTGAGACATTAATCTCTCTTTTGTAAAACTGAAACTTTATTGCACATGCAGTGTGTTCTTTAATTTGTTTTGTGTGTTAAATAAATATAAACAGAATTATTAAAAATAATGAATTGGGGTGTTAGGGTTAATCATGGTTTTTCATATTTGCAGATATTTTGTGCCCCTAGCCTCTGCAAAAACTCAAGTGGAAGACTAGCCAGTATTCCAGGTTCTAAGGCTAAGTGAGGTAACTACCTTCATCATGCAGATCAGCAAGACTTCAGGCACACAACCAGTATTGAAGATAGAATTTGGAGGTGGGACTTGAAGGTAGGTTTCTTTATTTGGATATGACTGCACTTCTGCCCCTCTGAGTGGCTTAGAAGAAAAACAGAATAGCTTTGAAATTGATGTGTAGTATTTATTACATAGTTTTTCAAAAAGAATAAATAGTCTGAAATAGAAATTGATGGTTTTCTGTTGAATTCTCTTTTTATGTAATACTTTGTGGAAATGTTCTTTTATTTTGTCTTTTTGTATTTAAGTTCAAATGAATAAAATTTTAATTGAAAATAAAATAAGATGTCAGTGGACAACATAGAAATAGAATTATGAGACCAAGTAGAGAGTTGAAACAATCAGACTAATAACAATAGAACAAAATAGGAGTTCTTAGGGAAACAATGAAATTCTAGACCTGAACCTAACAGAGGGGGAAAAAAGAAGAATTCCTAGATAATGCTTATCTCATAAATCAAGTAGAAGAGCTCAGGAATAGGAAAAATGGAACAGCAAAGGACAAACTCATGATGTGATAAGGAGGAGCAAATCTAGACTTTTCCCCCTACAAGCCCTGTGAGTTGTATGAATTGTGCTGGTCCCAGGAAAATATTTCAGGTAATAATTGATTTGGAGCTTAAAGAAATTTCAGAGGACATCTATCCTACTCTTTCTCACTTTACAGGTGGGCAAACTGAAACCCAGGAAGGCTAAATGACTAAATTTGTTTGAACTTGGGTCCTTTGACTCCAGGGACAATGCACTTTGCAAATTTATACTTTTTCTATTAACCTGACAGTTCTTTTAGAACCTTTACAAGGAAGTATTGTTAAGTTTAGAGTACTAGAATAATGTATATGCTGTTGGGAAGGGGAGACTTATCAAACTGAAGCAGCTATGAGTACTTTATGCATCTTGATGCAGAGAGTAAAGAAGCAATGGAGATAATCAGGAATAAAAATATAAGTCTGGAGTAATTATCTTGGTCCTTGAGAAGATAAAGATGTGTAAATCTAGGATCAGTCTCTCTTGGTTCACTATTTTTTCTCATGTAAATAAAACCTTTCCTATATTTGATGTATTGTTAACCTAAGTAATTGCATTAGACATCAGTGCCCCTATGCCTTTTTCCCCAGAAGTAGATAAGTCCATTTTCAAAGCTTTGAAAAGAACAAAATGAACCATATTCTGTTGGGGAAAACAATGAAATTCTAGAAATGAGCTGTCAGAGTGAAAAAGAAGAATTTTTGGATAATGCTTATCTTTTAGATCAAGTAGAAAAGGAAGGAGAAAACCCATGGTGGATATAGGAGTCAAAGAGAATATCATTTGTGTAATTCTGGGCCATGAATTATATAGGAAAAGATGTATAATATACAAGCAAATAAGCAATCATACTGAGAGGGCAGCTAAAGCTGGGCTTGAAGTCAGGAAAGCCTCAATTTAAATCTGGCCTCAAACACTAGCCTGCAATCAAGGGCAAGCCACTTAAGCCTCTTTGCCTCAGTTTCCTCATCTGTAAAATGAGTTGAACAAGGAAATGGCAAACCATTTCAGTATCTTTGCCAAGAAAACCCCAAATAGGGTCATGAAGAGCCTAACATGATTTAAATCACTAATAACAACAGACAGATAAGTAAATAAGCAAAACCGAAAATAAATTAACAGATAGATGTTATAAGTAACATGATACAAGAAACATTGAGTGGAAAGGAGAAGCTAAAGAAAATTGCTATGAGAAATCTGAGGAAAAAATATTACTTTCACTTTACCAATCTCATGAAAACAACACTTGCCATTATTAAGGCTTGCTATATGACCCTGTACAAATCATACCAGCTCTCTTGGGCTCCTTTTTCCTCTTTTGCAAAATGGAGCCAGAATAGATCATCTGTAATGGACTTGCTAATTCTAAAAGTTTTTTAGTTTATATTGAAAAAAACATACAAACTCTGGGTCACATAGTTCACCTAAATGTATGAATCTCAAATGAGTGTATTTTTAGTTCCACTTTTAAATTGCTATTTTATTTTGCCAAAAAAAGAAAGAAAGAAGAGGAAGGGAGAAAGGAAGGAAGGGAGGGAGGGAGGGAAGGAGGGAGGAAAGGAGGAAGGAAGAAGGAAGGAGGGAGGGAGAGGGAGAAGAGAGAGAGAAAGAGAAGAAGAAGAAGAAGAAGAAGAAGAAGAAGAAGAAGAAGAAGAAGAAGAAGAAGAAGAAGAAGAAGAAGAAGAAGAAGAAGAAGAAGGAGAACAAGAAAGAAGAAGAAGAAGAAGAAGAAGAAGAAGAAGAAGAAGAAGAAGAAGAAGAAGAAGAAGAAGGAGAACAAGAAAGAAGAAGAAGAAGAAGAAGAAGAAGAAGAAGAAGAAGAAGAAGAAGAAGAAGAAGAAGAAGAAGAAGAAGAAGAAGAAGAAGAAGAAGAAGAAGAAGAAGAAGAAGAAGAAGAAGAAGAAGAAGAAGAAGAAGAAGAAGAAGAAGAAGAAGAAGAAGAAGAAGAAGAAGAAGAAGAAGAAGAAGAAGAAGAAGAAGAAGAAGAAGAAGAAGAAGAAGAAGAAGAAGAAGAAGAAGAAGAAGAAGAAGAAGAAGAAGAAGAAGAAGAAGAAAGAAAGAAAAAAAGAAGCAAAGAGGGTCCGCTAGGTGGTGCAATGAATAGAGCACCAGCCCTGAAATCAGGAAGACCTGGGTTCAAATGTGATCTCAGACACTTAACACTTCCTAGTTGTGTGATCTTAGATAAGTTACTTAACCCCAATTGCCTCAGGAAAAAAAAAAGTAAATAAAGGAAGAAATATCAATGGATTTCATCCAAAGAGTGAAGTTTCTGTGCATCTCAGAATAAAGGTTTGAAGCACAGAGAGATATGTTCTTACCTTCAGTATGTACTGCAGAATAGTACAGTTCTGCCATCAGCCTTCTTCATTTTTATTTCTGAGGGCCTGAACATCTCCCAAATCCCTGCTGATTGTTCTCTCTCCAATTTTTTTTGTTTCTGAGTCATTTTAGTCATATCTGAATCTTCATGATCTTATTTGGGGTTTCTTGGCAAAGATATTGGAATGATTTGTCATAGCCTTCTCTGGCTTATTTTACAGATGGGGAAACTGAGATAAACAGGATAAAGTGACTTGCCCAGAGTCACATTGCTAGGAAGTGTCTAAAGCTGAATTTAAACTCAGGTAATCCTGACTTCAGGCCTGGCATTCTTTGATAGTGTGCCATCTAGCTTTTCCATTACAAGTATGTTACCTAATCCTAACTGGGCTATACAGGATTAATTTTATTCATTTTTTCACAGTTCCTATTGCTTCTATTCTAAACATCTCCCCCTTAAATCTCAGCACCATAACCACTACCTGTCACTCACAGATGTAATTTAAGCTTCCTTGTTTTAGTTTAGGACCTATGTGTAATAAGGTCTAGCATATACACAGAATGCCTCTGATGCCATTCACCATGTGGGAAGAGACTAATGTTAGAAGTAACACTCTTGACACTGAAAATCAGATATCAAGGAACATTTATTTAAGAAGACTCTTAAGGAATCATCTTAATGTTTCTGGCCAGAAACGGGCCCCATTCCTCTTTGGGAAGAGGGAGCACTGAGTACAGAAATGGGGGAATCTTTATACTTGGTCATGTGATGCAGCCCCTCCATTAGAGAAGGGATTGGTTCATTTTTATCAGGGTCACTTAATTGTTCTGTGAATACTAACCTTCCTTAACTTCTCACATTCTGAAAACTGCCTCAAAGCTTACAACACTGTGGAAACTCAACTTTTCAGCATTTCTTACACTAGGAAGCCTGTTGGTGATGTCTGATGGCTTGCAACGGTAGGCAGCCTTGGAGAAACAGGAACATGTAAAGGCATTTTCTCTTTCTGGCCTATTATGCAGATGGCTTATCTGTATAACAAAAAGTGAAATTATCTTAAAAAAAAAACCAATGACCAAAGCTGTTCTGTTTGCTTTCTCTCTCTTGATGATTCCACTGATGGCATCTGGTGAGAGGAAAAGCAGTAGAGAGAGGTCTTGGACTCTCCTTACATGAAATGGGTCTCAATCCTTTATCTCTATGCTTGGCTATTTTTGTTTTAGGCAAAGGAATTGTACATTTTGAAAAGTCAAGAGATAATACATTATTACAATTTACCCAGAGCAGCCTTCCTAGTCACTTCCACATGGTGAGCAAGTAGCATCATGTTCATATGTCAATAAGGATCTCCTAAGACAACTTCTTCTACCAAAGTGAATGGACACTAGTTCTATAAAAGAGTTGTCTTAGGGAGAATAAGTACTATACTCACTGTCACATAGCCAATATATATCAGAAGTGGAATCTGATATGAGACATAGTAATCCACATCTGTGATCCCATCTAAGTAGCTGAGACTGGTGGTTCTCGAGCTCAGGAGTTCTGAGCTATATTCTATTTGCCTCACAGGGTTATTAAATTACTTTATAAACTTTTAAATTCTATAGAAATAAGAAATATTTCTATGAGAAAAATTTCTATAGAAATTCCTTATTATTGGCTCAGAGTGAAAGTCAATCAGGATAGTAGAACAGGTTAGCTGCATGATGGCCTTAAATATTATTAGGATTCAGATAGACAAAGCAAGGAGGAAGCACAGTCCTTGTGAATGAACTACAGACTAGAACCAGAGATCAAGACTTAGATTAAATTTTTTCCATTCACTACTCTTCACCTGAGAATTTTTACATGACAACAGATATATAGGTATAAAAAATAGGTATACAAACCAGACATTTATTAATAATAAATTTATTTTAAAACAATTCATTGACACACATATAATTTTACATATATGATTTTTATCATTTATTAAACTTTATTAATAAGATAAATGAGTTTGTTTATTTTTACATAAAGAATTAAATCTTGGTAGAATATTTGATACTTCAAGATGTCGAATATTCAGAAACCTTTTACTGTTGCCAAATTCAGTTACAGGACCTTATATGAGGTTGGGATCTATACTTTAAGAAGCTTTGACCTAGAGGACTTAGTCCCTTAATTTCTAGCACACCTGGCCTGGGGCCCCAATCGCTTGATTAATGAGTGTCTCATATGGTCTAGTTCATCCATGATGGCTCCAGTCTTGCTTCAATTTACTCCCCAGTCATCTCCTCTCCAGTTGCCTCACTCCTGGGAGGATTCTAGGAAGATGGCAGAGTACATCTGACTCCTCGCCATCATACATGAACTCTCTTTCTCATTACCTTCTTATTTTGCAGTTCTAACTCTCACATCGCCATTGCTACTTGAAATTGACTTTCCAGTGGCTCTAGTAACCTCTCCTACAATTTTCCAAACACAAATATCCTTCCTTCTATAAATGCATTCTCCTTCATTAGGATGTAAACTTCTTGAAGGCAGGAACTGTTTCTTTGTTCTTGTATTTATATCTCCAAGCACTTATCTTAGTTCTTGGCACATAGTAACTGTTTACTTTTAATGAATACTTTTAAAATTCACTCATAAGCACACACCCAGTGGCAAGCCTAAAGTAGGTTGAAATATAGATGAATACCCTTGAAAAATATGATAGTTCCTTAATGGGACTCCCTAAATGCCTTGCTCATGATAGGGGTAACTTAGGCATGAAAGAATAAAGCCTGTGAATGCTTTAAAATATCACTAGTATTAATAGTTGGCATTAACATACACAAGGAGGTGAAAATGCACAAAATACTTTTCTCATTTTCATTATGATTAGATGATGCTCCGGTAGAAACATAATTGCTTCCAGTGGCTACATGAACAGATGGGAAATGAAGAGTGATATTAAATGGCATCGTGTTTAGCAGTGGCACTGAATTTCAATCAGAACATTGAGGCAGCAATCAGATTTCCTGGGGAAGATGGGTAAAAATTATCCAATTGAACTTGGAAGGGGCAAATCCACTCAGAACATGGTGAGTCAAGCAAATGCAGTAATTGGAGTTTGGAATCCTACCAAACCTTTTGAGATCTTGTGCAGCAGCCTGCCTTTCCAGTCATCACAAGATGTTTTCAATAGCCTTTCTAGAGTCAGAGGCTATAGACCTGTGACGTCGGCTGCAGCTACAGGGAGGGCTCTGATACATTACACTTGCAAGGGAAGGGCATCTCTTCCCTGAAAATTTTGATTTCATTCCTCCAGGTTAGAGCTAAGATGCCCCTCACAAATTCTGCACGAATATCTAGATTCTGTTGACAGTAGCAACAATAATATCTTTTGTTTCTCTTTTTTGAAACCATTTACAGTCAATCTTTCATCTTCTCTGGCAATAGTGCTCTTAGATGGACAACATACATGTTATATTCCTTATTGTTATAGATAGAGCAACTAGGGTGTCACAGTGGATAGAATGCCACCCCTTAGAGTCAGGAGAACTTGAGTTCAAATTTTACCCCAGGTACTTACTATGTGATTCTGAGCAAGTCACTTAATCCTGTTTGCCTCAGTTTCCTCATCTGTAAAATGATCTGGAGAAGGAAATGGCAAAACACTCCAGGATCTTTCTCAAGAAAACCCCAAATGGGGTCATGAAGAATTGGAAACAACAACAATAACAACATATTATAGATGTTATCAAGTGGCTAGCCCTAGATCAAATTGAACACTAGCAGTGAAGCCCTCACTGCATGTCCCGGTTTTCCAATACCTGGGCAAGGGTCCTTTACCCCAGTGACACAATTGAAATCCTTCCTCTTCATCCAAGTAGGCATCATATTTTCCAATCTATAGAGGTGTTCTCTGAGGCAATAACTATTTCAAAGGATCTGAGCTCTGGAGACAGAAAGGATTTTAGAGATAACTCCTTTTACAGATAAGAAAATGGAAGCAAGCCATCTGCTTATTTCCTATAGGAATCAGGACAAGTCACTTAATTTCTCAGCTGCTTCCTCATTATAAAATATGGTTAGTAATACTTATACTAAGAGAGGCATATCATGGTGGTTAGTTAGCTGGCTCAGAATCATGAAGACCCAAGTTCAAATTCTGACCCTAACATGTACAGGTGATATAACTTTGGACAAGGCATTCAACCTCTCAGTCTCTTCAATAATTATCAAAAATTACATAATACAAATCTGTATTGAAGAGGGATAGAAGGTGTTTCCTCACTGAGAATTATCTATATCCATGACTCTTCTCAACAGTGAGATGATTCAGGCCAATTCCAATAATCTTTTGATGAAGAGAGCCATCTACACCCAGAGAGGACTGTGGGAAGAAATTGTGGGGCCCAACATAGTATTCTCACTTTTTTATTGTTGTTTGCTTGAATTTTATTTTCTTTCTCATTTTTTTCCTTTTTGATCTAATTTTTTTTTTGTGAAGCAAGATAATTGTATAAATTGTATGCCTATATTGGATTTACATATATTTTACCATGTTCAACATAAAAATAAATAGATAAATATAAATCTGAAAAAAGAGAGTTGTCTATATCATTTAAATTATAAATTGGGTCTTAATTTTAAAAAAATACTTGCCATATCTTCCTGAGGAATTAATTTGTAACCCATTAATATCATGGGATGGAGAGATAGCCTTATTATTTCTACTAAAATCTGAATATCTAGGAGAGAGTAGTAATAGTTAAGAAATGGAGTATGGACTGCATGGGGAGAACTGGTAATTTGGAGTAGGGAGGACCAGCAGCTTTGCCAACTTTAAAGACTAACTGAAATAGGTCATTATGGTGTGGACCTCATTGCTTTGTCCTTTTAACTAGTTCAAAAGAAAAAAGAATTTAAAACAAAATTGTTTTTTTTTAAACCACACACATTCTGAAATGTACTAATGAGACTAAACTGACTTGGTCTTTCTTTTTTCTTGTCTTAGTATGCAGATGTGAGGTATGGAACTAGCATCTTAGAAAGTTGCCTGGAACATGAGTAGGTCAAGTGATTTGTCTATGGCACCAAAAGAAAAATATGAACTCAGGTCTTCTTAATTCCAAGATTCCCCCAAGACTCCATTGTGAATAGCCAACCTGCTAATCCCTATGTCAGGCTGCAGCTCTAATACTAGCAACCAAAAGAAAATAAAACTACAAAGATCAATATTGCACTAAGCTGAGTGGGGATGAGGAAAAAGGATTCAATATTGGGGAAGAAACAACCAAAAAGTAATAGATGTGAAAAAAGCATGTTGGTAAGCTAAGCATTTGGGGAAGGGAAAAGCCTTCCCTACTGTTTATTACAAAGCAAAATATGAAAGCCTTTGATAACAATGAACAGTAGATTTCAAAGGAAGGCTATGAATTAGCATGGCAGGGGGAAAACAGCCTGTATTTTTTTAATGGTGCTTGTAGACACTAATTTACTAAAAAGGCTCCCATGATTTGAAGGAGTTAATGCAGGTTCCCACAGTGCTTGTCTGACAAGCCAGGGAGAAGCTGGCCTTGGGTCATGAAACAAGCAGATGATTGGTTACTGTGCTATGATGTATTATGGATCGTGCATTATGCTAATCACCCAGAGACTGGACAACCATATGTGCCAATGGGATACAGAACAGCAGGTTCTCGAGAGATGCAGAAACGGACCCCAGCAGTAGGCTCCACTTTGTTCTGCCATAGATTCCACCTGGTTCCACATTCATAATGTGTAAGACAATGAGTGATGACCACTGGTCACCTGTGTTAAAGCTTCCTGCCATCCTGCAGGGAAAGGGGGAAAGACCTCAACAGGGTCCATGAGGGATCTGACCCTGAGATAAAAGAAAGGAATAGTTAAGGAATACCTTGGAGACAATATTTGGAATAGAAAATTAAGATGTCCAGTGACTATTTAAATTGGAAAGAACAGAGAAAAGCTTGGATGTGGAGGTGAAAAGGGTCAAATTCTTTTTAAGAGAAACTGTTACCCCAAGAAGGTTTTTTTAACCAGCAAGAAAAGACACCATCCCCAAATGTTTATAAAAGCATTATTTGTAATAAGAAAAACTGAGAACAAGTTATGTGTCCAAGGACTGGTAAATATGAATGGTTGAACTGTGGCCCAAAAATGTTATTACAGAACAATAAAGAATGACAAATATAAAGAAATGTGAGAAAAGAGGGAAGATGTATAAAATGATACAAAGTGAAGAAAGCAGGGAAACCATAATACAATATTATATATTGTAACATAATAATATTATATATATATATGTGAATATATTAATATACATATATAAAGACAAAATGTAAAGGTAACAAAAATTGATCAATTATAACAGTCAGTGTTAGTGTCTTAATTCAAAATATGTGTCTCTTTTTTGCGAATGGCCAATGAGTTAATCATTTGAGAGGACTGTATTTTGTAAATGATGTTGTTTGGGTGTCTGGGGATTGTGTTGTGTCAAGACAGATTATGTGTATGTAGCCCTGGAGAATGCCAACTGGGATGAAGACCTATAGACCAGAGCAGAATCTTCTGGTTAGTTAGATAGGATCAATAGATGAAAAGGGGATTGTGAAAAGGGGGTCTGTGACACTTTTCTCCCTACTCTGGAAAAAGACTAAGAGATTATTAATCGAATAGAATTGGAGTGTGCTGACAAATATTAAAAACTAACTTTCTCTTCCCCCAAAAAAATGTATCCATAAATTTAATTTCCATTGTTAACATTTTCTCTATTGCTTTCTTAAGTCTAGACAATCAACAAAACAATAAATCAAATTTGTTGTATTCATGATGTGTAAATGCTTACACTGAAAATTTAAACATCAGTTCTCATGCAAATAACTGGCAGCAAATATATGCAGCAGAAAAGGATGAATGCACATACAGGGTTGGCAGAAGATACACATGCAGGCATGAGGATGTAGAATAGTGGCCACAAACAGACTAGTGGATGGATGAGGTTGTTGCCAGCTGGCCAGCTATGGCCAGGAAATAGCACTGAACTTTCTTCTTCTCAAGCACTTAAACAATAAAATAATTATCTCCCCTTCCTCTATCTCAAGGAATAAAGGCTGCCTCTATTCTTTAAGATTATATTTATAATTTTTGTTTCATTAGATTAGAACTTGTTGGCCATTGAAAGTGGCTGATCTTAACTGCTCTGGTTTGAACACTATTTGTGAGTACAGTGGCAAAAGGGGGAAAACAGTGGCTGGTATATAATAAAAAATGAAATTGGCAGAGCAGACAGACAATGTTGAATCTAATTATCTCAAGGGAAGGAGTTTTTCTAATCACTCCCTTGACTAAGGGGGTTCAGCAGTTGAAGTGAGAGAAAATCTTATTGATATTGCTTTTCTTTTAAAAAAAATATTAACATCCTTTCCTCCTACCCTTACTCCACTCATTGAGAAAGCAAGTAATGTGATATCAATTATACAAGTAAAACCATAAAACATAATTCCATATTAGCCATATTGTTAAAAAAGTAAGAAAAAGAAATTGATAAAATTATACTTCATTTTGTATTCAAAGTTCATCAATTCTTTTACTGAAGATGAATAACATCTTTCATCAAAAGTCTTGTAGAACTGTCATAAATCCTTATCTTGATCAGGGTAGCCAAGTCTTTCATAATTTATTATCATTACAATATTGCTGTTATTGTATAATATTCTCGCATTTCTGCCTTCTTCACATTGTATCACTTCATATAAATCTTCCAGTGTCTTTATGAAACTACCTGCTTCATTATTCCTTTAAGCAAAATAATATACCCTCACAATCATATCTATTACTTGTTTGGCCATTCTACAATCTATAGGCATCCTATCGATTTCCAATTCTTTGCCACCATAAATATAATTGCTATAAATATTTTTGAATATGTAGGTCATATTCATTTTTCTTTGATTTGTTTGGGATACAGATCTAGTCGTGGCAATGCTTGGTCAAAAGGTATGCAGAATTCCATGGCCCTTTGTGTATAGTTCCCTATTGTTCTCTAGAATGGTTCATAAATCCACCAACAATTCATTAGTGTATTTATTTTTCCTCATGCCTTCCAGCTTTGATCATTTCTGATAAGTGTGAGCTAGTGCTTTAGAGTTTTTAAATTTGCATTTCTCTAATCAATAACAATCTAGAGTGTTTGGGGTTTTTTTGTATGACTATAAATAGCTTTAATTTCTAATTCTGAAAACTGCTTGTTATTATCTACTGAAAATCTATCATTTAGAGAATGTCTTTTATTTTTATGAATTTGACTCCTATTCCCTATAGATTTGAGAATAGAGGATTTTATTAGAGAAACTTGTAAAAGTTTTTGATATTATTTAATTGTCTTTGGTAGCTTTTATCAAAAAGTTGATTCCCTGATAATCTCTTTTAATGAGGTCTATTTTTGCTTTTGTACTTTTGAGATCATGATTGCTACCCCTGTCTTTTTTACATCAGCTGAAGTATAATAAATTCTGCCTCCATCTCCTTATTTTAACTTGTGTTTCAAATGTATGTCTTGTAAACAACAAATCTCTTTTGTTTATGACCATTGCCTCCCTTAATCTCACCTTCCTTTTGTCATTCCCCCTTCCCTTTATCTCTCTTATTCCTTTCTTTTCTTATTTCTCCCTGGGATAGATAGATTTCTATGAGAGAGGGAGAGAGAGAAAAAAAAGAGAGAGAGAGAGAGAAAGAGAGAGAGAGAGAAAGGTTGTTGTGTGTGTGTGGAAGAGTGCACATGTATGAATATACAGCTGTATATATATATATATATATATATATATATATATATATATATATATATACACATGTGTGTATACACATATAAACACACATATATTTACATATTTGAACTAATTCCAATGAGAGTGAGGTTCAAGTATTCCTGATGCCTCTCCATTTTCCTTTCCACTATAAAAACTCTTCCCTGTGTGCTTTTTTATGTGAGATAATTTACCTCATTTACCTCTCACATTCCTCTTCTTCAAGTACATACCTCTTTTTTAGTCTTTCAATTTTTTTTGAGATCATCACAATATAATAGACTCACACCCATTCCCTCTATGTAGCCCATTTCTAATTGACCTAATAACGATAATGTTCTCAGGAATTGCATAAATTATCTTCCCTTATAAGACTGTAAACATTTTAACTTTATTGAGTCTCTTATGATTTATTTTTCCTGTTTACCTTTTTATGTTTCAAAGGAAGTGTTTCTTTTAAAGGAAAGGAGGGAAAGACACAAGATGGCCAAGTGGAGAGTGCTGAATTTGAAATCACACAGCTCTGGCCTCGACACTTACCAGCTATGTGATCCTGGACAAGTCATTCAACCATGTCCTCAGTTTCCTTATCTGTCAACTGAGCTGGAGAAGGAAATGGCAAAACACTTTAGTATCTTTGCCAAGAAAATTCCAAATGAAATCATGAAGAGTCACATGGACCCACACTTAACACCACATACCAAGATAAGATCAAAATGGGTCCATGATTTAGGCATAAAGAATGAGATCATAAATAAATTAGAGGAACATAGGATAGTTTACCTCTCAGACCTATGCAGGAAGAAGGAATTTGTGTCCAAAGGAGAACTAGAGATCATTATTGATCACAAAATAAAAAATTTTGATTACACCAAATTAAAAAGCTTTTGTACAAACAAAATGAATGCAAACACGATTTGAAGGGAAGTAACAAACTGGAAAAACATTTTTACAGTTAAAAGTTCTGATAAAGGCCTCATCTCCAAAATATACAGAGAATTGACTCTAATTTATAATAAAGCAAGCCATTCTGCAATTGATAAATGGTCAAAGGATATGAACAGACAATTCTCAGATGATGAAATTAAAACTATATCCACTCATATGAAAGAGTGTTCCAAATCACTATTGATCAGAGAAATGCAAATTAAGACAACTCTGAAATATCACTACACACTTGTCAGATTGGCTAAGATAAAAGGAACAAATAATGATGAATGTTGGAGGGGATGTGGGAAAACTGGGGCACTAATACATTGTTGGTGGAGTTGTGAAAGAATCCAGCCATTCTGGAGAGCAATTTGGAACTATGCCCAAAAAGTTATCAAACTGTGTATACCCTTTGATCCAGCAGTGCTGCTATTGGGTTTATATCCCAAAGAAATACTAAAGAAGGGAAAGGGACCTGTATGTGCCAAAATGTTTGTGGCAGCTCTTTTCGTAGTGGCTAGAAACTGGAAGATGAATGGATGTCCATCAATTGGAGAATGGTTGGGTAAATTATGGTATATGAAGGTTATAGAATATTATTGCTCTATAAGAACTGATCAGCAGGATGAATTCAGAAAGGTTTGGAGAGACTTACATGAACTGATGCTGAGTGAAATGAGCAGAACCAGAAGATCACTATACACTTCAACAACAATACTGTATGAAGATATGTTCTGATGGAAGTGGATATCTTCAACATAAAGAAGATCCAACTCACTTCCAGCTGATCAGTGATGGACAGAAACAACTACACCCAGAGAAGGAACACTGGGAATTGAATGTAAACTGTTAGCACTACTGTCTATCTAGCCAGGTTACTTATACCTTCGGAATCCAATACTTAACGTGCAACAAGAAAATTGGATTTACACACATATATTGTATCTAGGTTATACTGTAACACATGTAAAATGTATGGGATTGCCTGTCATCTAGGGGAGGGAGTAGAGGAAGGAAGGGGAAAATTTGGAAAAATGAATACAAGGGATAATGTAATAAAACAAAATTACTCATGCATATATACTATCAAAAATTTTTATAATTATAAAATTAATTTTAAAAAAAGAATATGTCCTTAATGATTGTAAAAAAAAAAGTTACTCAAAGTATAAAATACTAGAGATAGGGTATAGAAAACCATTTTGTTTCTTTTATTACTAAACCAATGCTTAAAACACAGCAGACTCATATATACTCATTTATAAATATTGAAAGTATGAAACAGTAACACATGACAAAGGTCTTGCATAAGACAATAAATAAATACCAAAAAACACATAGAATATTCAAAGGATTCTTTAACGTCCACCACCTCTATTATGCTATCCTAGAAGGTGAAACCAATGAGAGTTGTGGGCCTAATGAATAGATTTCACTTTTGCTTCAGGCTGCATTAAGTAGTATCTGATTCAAGATTCATGGATTTTGGCCAATCAGGCATACATGGCTCATCATCCTAGCAGGGCTGTTTTTTTTTTTTTCTTTTGAAAAGGACATACAAATCCTTTGAAAAGGATACATATGTAGAAAACAATTCCAGTACTCAGCACCTAAATTTTTCCATGATTCTAGACTTCTACAACTCATTAGATAGCTTCCAAGTGTGAAGACATACATCTCAGAATCTGTACTTGATCATCTGAGCTCAGATAAAATAACACAAAGCAAAAGAACTACCAAGAGACTTGAGGTCCAGTCTCCAGAAAGTATATATACTTAATGTCATATAGTCAGTCTCCTTTGTTATTTCTGAACAGTTGTGGCAAGGAAGAATGATTCCTTTTCTACTTCAGTGGAAGTCCAAGAAAAATTGACAGACTTTCAATGTTCTTGAAAAAGAGAGAGCAAGTGAAGACATTTCTCTTTTTAAGCCTATTAAGTAAATAGCTTATTGACTAAGACATTAATTTTCTTTGGCATAGTACTTAACAAGAACAATAGCTAGCATTTATACAGGGCCTACTATGTACTAGGTACTGTACTAAGCACTTGACAATATTATCTTATTTGATCTACACAATCTTAGGAAGTAGGTGCTATTATTATCTCCATTTTGCAATTAAGGAAACTGAGGAAACAAGTTCAAATGACTTGCCAGAGTCTGAAACTACATTTGAATTGTTCCTTTTGAATCTAAGCCAGTGTTCTATCCACTGTACTACTTAACTATCAGGAGCTTCTGATGGCTTAAGGCCCTTTAGCAAGGGGTCAGAGCATGGGTCCATCCTTATGGAGCAAGAGTGCCTGCTCTATGTATGTGTCTTTGTTACAATAAGATTGGATAGAATTTAAAGAACATGAAGGGGAATAATATAAATTGAGCCCTGAAAGATATGTTAGAATAAGATTATGGCAAGCCGAGTGCCATATGGAATGGTTGTACTCTATCCTAAAGGAAACAATAAATCATTGAAAATTCTTAAGCAAGGAGATAATGTGGTGGAAAAAAACCTGCCGCATTAAGATCATTTTGGCAGAGAGACAGAGAATTCATTGAAATGGGGAGAGACTAGGAGGAGAATATAACTGGTAAGAGGTGATATGATAGGACCATTATCTACTGGGGTCCCCTGCTCCTCCCACAATATGATTGCAACAGAGACTGGTTTTCCCTAAAAGGTCACAAAACTGGTCATGTTTGATCCCTGCCTTCTTTAGTACAGCTTCCTGTTCACATAAGGATAATAAATATCCATTAAGCATCTACTGTGTGCAAAGTACTGGGGGTACAAGAAAAGAAATTTATGGAATGTTCCTTCTCAGTCTTCTCTAAAAGTATAGTAGCTTTTTATCCCCTAAATGTGGATGTTTTCTAACCTGTAACAGATGATAGGGTCTGAACTAGATGGTAGAAATAGAGGGGAGTATATGAATAAAAGCTATGTTAGTGTGTAGGGGAAGGGATTGCAACAGAGAGAAGTGAAGAGTTGGAGAAGTGGAATGCTCAGAGAAAAAATTAGAGCTGGCTCTATCCATATGTATTGATTAATCTCTTTCTGCTTGCTGGTCATTATGTAAATATAGATTTGGGAATCATTGACATAGAGGTAATAATTGAAACCTTGGGAGCAATGAGATCACAAAGGAAGATGTATAGAGAAAAGAGATTGAACAATCAATAAGCATTTATTGTTTACTATGTACCAGATGCACTATACTAAACCTTAGACTATAAAGAAAAACAAAACAGTGCCTGCCCTCAAGATTAGATTCTTTGGGATGGGAAGAAGAAAATGGAGACATACTCCAGAAAAGAGCTTGGGGATACTCACAAATCTACTATAAGACAATACTGAGGACATTCTAAGCCAATTCTAATAAAGGTGATTCAGTGTTAATTTTAACAAATGTCTAATAAGTGTTGGGCACCTAATATGTATAAAACACCAGGATGCTCCCTTCCTTTCACTCATCCCAAGGCTGTGAATGATTGATTCAATAATCCAACTTAAAAAAGAATACACTCAGTCTCTGAAGTAGCAGCTAGTGAGCTTGAAGTCAGGAAGACCTGAGTTCAAGTATAGCCTGAAACACTAGCTATTTAACCTTGGAAAAGTCACTTAAACTCTAAGTTTCCTCCATTATGAAATGGGGATAATAATAACACTTACCTGCCAGGTTTATTGTGATTATCAAATAAGATAATATTTGTAAAGTGATTTACTATATAGTAGGCACTTTATAAGTGCTTATTTCTCCCTAACCTCTTTTAAACAAGCCAGTCCACTGACCACCACAGTGACAAGTTAAATCTAATCAGGTGTTTTGATTGTCTAATTCAAACGCTTCATTTTACAGATGAAGAAACTGAGGTCCAGGAAGATTAGATATCTTACCTAGAGTGACATAGGGTAAGCAATGGAGACAGGACTTGAATCAAGATATATGAACACCAGATTCACTGCTCTTCCCATTGTACTAATCTGACTTCTTAAAATCTGGCTGAGACATGATGAGTCCTAGGAAGGCCCATAAAGAATAACTGTACCAGGAGATCATTATACACTTCAACAACAATACTATATGATGATCAATTCTGATGGACGTGGCCCTCTCCAACAATGAGATAAACCAAATCAGTTCCATTTGTTCAATAATAAAGAGAATCAGCTACACCCAGCAAAAGAACTCTGGGAAATGAGTACGGACCACAACATAGCATTTTCACTCTTGTTTTTGTCTGCTTGCATTTTTGTTTTCCTTCTCAGGTTATTTTTACCTTATT
The DNA here is from genome assembly GCF_048593235.1 of Sminthopsis crassicaudata. Classification (NCBI taxonomy): domain Eukaryota; kingdom Metazoa; phylum Chordata; class Mammalia; order Dasyuromorphia; family Dasyuridae; genus Sminthopsis; species Sminthopsis crassicaudata. The sequence continues at coordinate 576,611,232 of NC_133617.1, read as the reverse complement.
TCTAAGTCTAATTTTTCTTGTGCAGCAAAATAACTATATGTATATGTATGCATATATTGTGTTTAACATATACTTTAACATATTTAATATGTATTGATCTACCTTCCATCTAGGGGAAGAGGTGGTGGGAAGGAGGGAAAAAGTTGGAACAGAAGGTTTTGCAAGGGTCAATGCTGAAAAATTACCCATTCATATATCTTGTAAATAAAAAGCTATAAAAAAAGGAAAGTTATGCTCACTTTATATTTACATGTAGCTTCCTGAAGATCACCATGTAGGGAATCATATATCTGCTATAGGCTAGAATGTGCTTACACTAAGCTATAGGAAGTAAATGCATATACCGAGGATATAAAAAGGCTTGCTGGGCTTATAATAGAGTCTTCCAAAAAAAAAATGATCACAACTATCTCTAAGCATGTACTCAATAATCATGTAAACATTGAGAGGAGCTGGATGAAGAGAACATTCCAAATGTGTATGCCAAAGCACCTCACTTGGAAAGTCCTCACATCATGGTGGAAATGATTGCACACTGTTAACTGGCAAAACGGTGGGAATGATGCGAGTTATAGACAGAGACACTTTTAGCGTGGAAGTGAATTAATTATTGAAGATGTAGGTTATGAGCAAGCAGGATAACATCTAGAAGTAATGAATTATTTATACTTTACTGCACCAAATCTAGTGGCTTTGTCTGTCATGTCTTATCTACTAATTGTGATCTCTGCAGAGAGCTCTTTATCTTCTAATAATGGGTCTCTTCAAGAAACAGATCACCAAAAACAAAATCATAAACCAAACAAACTTCCCTACTAATCAGAATTTGCTAAGATTACTTAATGAGAAGACTACAGGTAAGGACACCATATATTTTGCATAATATTTGTTTGACTTCTTGAGATACTCAAGTTGGAGAAAGGGTCCCTAAGCACTCTGCAAAATTTGCAAAATTGGAAACAATTCTGATTTTGATTTCTTTTAGATTACACATTTAATGGTTACTTAAACTCAAAATTCTTACCCTCTGTTTATTTCTACTTTGAATGCAGTATTCAGATCAATAAAAGACAGGAAAGTGGCTTATAAGAACCTTTTAGGTGCTAGATACTTTGCATTATTTCTAAGGATAGAAAGATGAAAATGAACCAGTTTCTGCTGACTAAGAACTTATATTCTTTTTTTTAAATTTATTAATTTTATAATTATAATTTTTAACAGTACTTATGCATGGGCAATTTTTTTTACAACATTATCCCTTGTATTCATTTTTCCAAATTTTCCCCTCCCTCCCTCTACTCCCTCTCCTAGATGACAGGCAATCCCATATATAATAAATGTGTTACAGTATATCCTAGATACAATATATGCATGTAAAACCAAATTTAAGAACTTACATTGTACCAACGTAAAGAAGTACATACAAAAATATATATATATATTTTTTTAAAAAATAATAGGAGGATGAAGCACTAGAAGTTGCAGTATCAGAAAACTTTTAAGGTGTCTGAACTGTTTCTTTTCCCCCCAGGAAACCATGGTTAAAAGACTTGCCCAGAATCACACAACTGACAAAGGTCAAGTGCCTGAGGTCAGATTTAAACACAAGTTCTCCTGATCCCAAGATTAGTGCTCTATCCACTGTACCACCTGTACCCCTGATTTCAGCTTTGAAGGAAATTAGTGGCTATAAAAAGCAGAAAGGAGGAGGGAGTATATGCCAGGTATAAAAGGAAACCATACAAGGTTAAGAAAATAAGTGATGCGATGTCACATACAAGAAACAGTAAGAAAACTATTTTGGCCAGGCCATAGAGTGAGTAAAGAAGAGTCATTTATAATAAAAACTATAAAGATGGTTAGTATTATTTCATGAATGTCTTTAAAAACTAAACAAGAAATTTTGCTTGATCCCAGATGTAATAGTGAGCCATTAGAATTTTAAAATAAGTTTTTACTAATATTTTCTGGGTTTTTTAGATTACCATAGTTGTCCCAAGTTCTCCTCTTTCTCTTCCCAGTTAGACATCTCATATGATAAATAATATTTTCTTATAGAGGAAGGATCAGCACAACTTATTGTTACATTGAAGAAGTCTGAAAACATGTGTAACACCTGTGAACCTTCCACCTCCAGAAGGGGGTTTTCTTCTCATATTTCTTCATTCAAGTCCTGTTTGATCTTCATAATTTTTGTTACATTTGCTTTTTTAAAATATTTAGTTTATTTAAATTTATAAAACAAACATTTCCATGACATAGTATGATAAAAAGATGATTGCACATGAAATTGCAGTTCTGTTATGTACAACTTGCTATTACTTTTAAATAGATAATAGTCATTGTGTAAATTTTTCCTCCCCCTTTTCCTACTATCATTAGATATAAATATTTGTTATATGCATATATATGTGTGTATACACACACACACACACACACACACACACACACACACACACATATATATATATATATATATATATATATATATATATATATATATATATATATATATATATATATATATATATGATTTTATAATCATTCTATACCTACTTCTAAAGATCAGTTCCTTCTCTGGATGCAGATAGTGTCTTCCTTCATTTATCCTTTGTAGTTAATTTGGGTATTTACAATAGTTAAAATGATTTATTCATTCACAGTAATTCTTGAAACAACATTCCTATTTCTGTAAACAAGGTACTCTAGGTTTTGCTCATTTTATTCTTCATTATTTTATGCAAGTCTATCCACGATTTTCTAAACTCATCAATTTCATCATTTCTTATTCCATCACAATCACATACCACAATCTGTTCAGCCATTCCCCAACTGACAGTCATCCCTGCAATTTCCAATTCCTTGACACCACAAAGAAAGCTACTATAAGTATTTTAAAACATATATGTTCTTTTAATTTTTTCCCTAATCACCTAGTAGTAGTATTGCTGGGTCAAAGGGTATAGGCAGTTTAATAGCTCTTTGGGCATAATTCCAAATGGTTGTATCAATCCACAATTCTACCAACAATGAATTAGTGTTTTTTTCCACTTCGTCTCCAAAATTTGATGCTTTCCCTGTCAATCATTTTAGCCAATCTGATAGATATAAAATGATACCTCCAAGTTTTTGTTTGTTTTGGGGTTTTTTGCTGAGGCAATTGAGATTAAGTGACTGCCAAGGATTGCACAGCTAAGAAGTGTTAAGTGTCTGAGACCAGATTTGAACTCAGGTTCTCCATCGACTTTGCCACCTAGCTGCCCTCTCAAAGTTATTTTAACTTGAATTTTTCTAATCAATAATGATTTAGAGCAGTTTTCATATGAATATTTTTGTCTACAAATAGCCTGTTCATATATTTGATCATTTATCAATTAGAGAATGACTTGTAGTATAAAATTTTACAAAATTATTTATATATTTGAGATATGAAACCTTTAATTGAGAGACTGATTATAATATTTTTCTCAATTTTCTAATTTCCTTCTAGTCTTGGCCACATATATTTAATTTGTAGAAAATCTTTTTAATTTAATGTGATCAAAATCATACATTTTACACCTTACTCTGCTATCTCTTATTTATTTTTATGAAATGTTTGCCCATCCATTGCTCCATAAGTAGTATATTTCATGTTCTTCAAATTTTCTTATAATACATCTCATATCATTTGCTTTTGGTTTTTCATATATATGGATATATCTGTTGTATACATTGCTTTCTTGGATGTTTCTTACTTCATTCTGTATCACTTGATATAGATTTTTCCAGGCTTCATATAATATGTTTCATTACACATTTCTTTCTTATACTTTAGTACCATATTATTACATTCTAATCCTTGGTTATCACAAAAAAGTACTGCTATAAATATTTTGTAGCACATGGTGATTTTCATTTTATTGATTGCTTCCTTGGCATATAAAATCCAGTAACAGAGTCTCTATATGGATATTTCAGTCTTTCTATTTACATAATTCCAGATTGCTTTTCGAAACAGTTGAAGCAATTCACAGCTCTACAACAATGTAGTTGTATACATTTCCTTCTGCTATTTCTCCAATATTGACTGTAGCAATTTTTGCCATTTTACCAATTTACATGATATGAGATGAAACCTCAGAGCTCTTAGAAGTTAAAGCAGTTTGAGGGATGAAGTAACCATAATGCATGACAAGATGGATATCAAGAAAGACTTGGCCAGAGTGATAGGATGGGGAGACTGGATGTTTTTCTTGTTCTATACCAAATAAGTTTCCATAGAATGATTTCATTATTTTAATTAAGCAAGCTGAATTCCTAAAATTGTTAATGTCTATTTTCAAATGTAAGCATTAAAATATACCCTTGCCAATGAATATAATGTCTGCTTTCCTAATTTAGAATATATAATTGAGAGTTGTTGACAATCTTTCCTCTTCTTCAACCATTATTTCTTTCACCCAAATGCATGTATATATTACACCAGTGTTGCCTATCTTTTTTAGTGTACCACTGTCCATCCTCAAACTTACATTCATGTTGGTGAGTTGGGTTTCTAGAAAATGGTAACTGCCTGGGCTTCTAGGATCATCCCTGCTAGTCTGCCCTTTTAGGATCAACCCTGCTAGTCTGCCCTTCTAGGATCAACCCTGCTAGTTTGCCCTTTTAGGATCAACCCTTCTAGTTTGCCCTTCTAGCTCCATAAGTCATGAGCCTCCAATGGTGTGCTTCTTGTTAACAATTAGCTAATAGTATGATGGAAATAACAATTAGGAACTTGGACAGACTTTAGGAGATAATGAAGGACAAAGGGGTCTAATGTATATGGAATCACGAAGAGTCAGACATGACTGAAAAACTGAATAATTTTCTTAGTAGTCATTTCGTAAAATGGCACTGAAAGAATAATAGCTACAAAACACTCACACCACAATCCTGGAATATACTCTCTCACCATCCTCTCTTCTCCAGTAGAGGCATTGCTGGAAATGACTTTGGATGCTGATAAGTCTGGATATGATTTATGCTTCTTGTTCCTGATATGAAAAATTGTTAGCTACAGTTCTGGTTGTACTATCAGTAGTCATTGTCTGAGAAAATACATGCTAACTAAAAGCTGTCAGTAATTCAGTTACATTTTTAAATGAATTTGTATTTTAGTAATCACACATTTGGGAAACAAATTATTCAGTCTGCATATTCTGATGAGTCTAAATAAAGAACAAATGAATAATTTTATCTTACATGTGGATTTGTAGATTCCTTTCACAGAGCACCTATGGTCCATAAGCTAGGACCATTGCCTTACAGAGTATCAAAATCTACCAGCTTTTTAAAAATTTATAATAGTTCTATTATGACTGATATTTCTCTTGCTACCTCGAGATACTTCTTTATACTCAATTCAAAGTATCTTTCTGTTCATGAGATGATTGAGTGTTTCCAATTCATTCTGAACCACTCGCTGCTGCTCTATGTTTTCTATGTGTATCAGATAGTAAATAATATGAATGCATTACCCAGTCTTTCACCATCCCAACTTCTGCCTGTGTAGAGGATACATTTTTAAGAACTCTATCCCAAAGGTCCTCATCACTGGCTCGTACTTATTTTTTTTAATGTCTCATGACAACCTTTAGCTTTAACTTTCTGTTCCAGTCATAGTCCATCATTAATCTCTTAATAACTTTGCTATGTTTATAATCATGTGTGTTCTAGCTATATGGAAGTTTTTTGGTTTTAAAGATTTTCAGCTAATCAAAACAATCAATTCAATGCCAGCTATGTGCCAGTCACTATACCTAGTCCTGCATATACAAAGATAAAATTATTACAATCCTTGCTTTGGAGAATCTTACAATTTAGCCAGAGGAAAACATCATAAATGTATACAAGTTGTCCCAAAAGTCTGAGTGCAGTTTTAACTTTTAGTTGGGTAATATAGTAATCATCCCACTTAGATATGCAAATTCTTTGAAAGCCAGGCCTGTGTTGCAGCTAACTGTATTTCTCTGATGTCTACTAAAATCATTGCACGTGGTAGATAGTTGTTTCTATCAAGCTCTCAATCTTCCACTTTCTTCTTTGGCTTCTGTGCTAATGCACAGAATGCTAAATAAACATCATTGACTTTCATGTTGAAAATGACATACTTTCTGATAGGTTATTGTTGTTGTTTTCTTGGTTCCAGATTTCCATTTAAATCTCCTTAGGTATTAACTTTCTGGTCATCAAAATATGTTAAACATGGCTTTTCTTTCCTTTGCATCAGAGCTAGGAGCATTCAGAAAAGCAAAGAGAGAAAGGAGATGAGGGAGAGACAACGTAACTTTAGCTCCCTGATTGATAATGATTAAACATGGCTACTCCATAGAAACATTAGCTGATAATCAGAAGTACTTTCCCCTATGCAGTGTGGTATACAGGTGCACTTCATTTTTTTGAGCTTCACACTACTGAGTTTCACAGATACTGCATTTTTTTTTTTACAAATGAAATTTTATAGGCCCTGCTTCAAATAAATCTAACAGTGCCATTTTTTCCAAGAGCATATGCTCACATTCTGTCTCTGTCACATTTTGATAATTCTTGCAATAATTCATATTTTTATTATTATTATTATATTTGTTATGATGATCTGGGATCATTGACCTTTGGTGTTTCTAATTGTTTTAGGGCACCACAAACTGCACCCATATAAGATGGCAAGCCTGAGGTTCCCATCATTCTCCCTCTTACCTATTCCCTGAGACACAGCAAAATTGAAATTAGGCCAGTTAATAACTCTGTAATGTCTTCTATATGTTCAAATGAATGGAAAAATGATTCTATGCAGCAAACTTCAGTGTTGTCTTATTTTAAGAAATTTAAGAAAATCCCAACATTCAGCAACCATCACCCCAATAAATTAGCAACTATCAACATTAAGGCAAGATCCCCTACCAACAAAAAGATAAAGATTCACTGAAGACTGGAATGATAGTATTTTTTTAGCAATAAGGTATTTTTAAATTAAGATATCCATGTATGTATGTATATCTATTTATCTATGTGTGTGTATATGTATATATGTGTGTGTACACATATATGTACATATATATGTAAATGTAGTTTTTTAGATATAATACTATTGCACATATGATAGAATACTATGTAGTATAAACTTAAATTTTACATGTACTGGGAAGTAAAATTTGTGTGACTCATTTTGTTACAATATTTGCTCTTTGGTGATCTAGAATGGAACTCACAATATCTCAGAGGTATGCTTGTAGTGGAAATAGTTCTTTCTACTCTAGTTGCTGGGTATCTCCTTTCATTAGAGCTATGACTGTGAGCAAATCACTTAATTTCATGAATTTTCAGTTTCTTCATCTACACTGAAAATTCCTGTGTTAATAAAGTCACCAGATTGAACCAAAGCAGATATATAAATTTACTTCAACTTCCTAGATTGTGAGGGAAGCACTCTGTAAGCCAGGGGTTTGCTGCCTACATTTATATCTCACTAAAGAGATATAAATCAATAATAATATTGAAATATCCCATTGCCAGTGGTCAAGTGGTATCTAAACCCTGACTCTGATGGCAGCTTGCCCCTCATTACATACACTCATCACCTTTCTAGTATCTGGGTGGCATGAAAAAAACAAGATGGATTCTGGTGTATACTTTAAACTCCTTGAGAAGAGAACTTGTGCTTCTATTTCTTTTATGACAAATGTGTTCTGGGAACCCATTAAGTGTTTGTAAGCATGGCCCACCAAGTTGGTCAAGAAGCCCAAGGTCCATTCTCAGGGCAATTCCTTAAACTCATAACATCCTCAAATAAATCACTAAATTTTTTCCTAGCTTATGTTAGATAGCTTAATTTAATGGAAACAATGTTATATTTGTAGTCATAGAATCCCATAAGATTAAATTGGGGGTTATTACTTTCTGTTTTATGTGAATTTGGACAAACTCAGTTTCCTAATCTTTATATTCATTAAGGAAGCATTTTATTAATTTATTGTACATGATATGAATGTAATGGAATATTATTGTTCTATAAGAAATGTCCCGCAGGCTGATTTCAGAAAAGCTTAGAAAGGCTTGCATGAAGTGATGCTAAGTGAAGTGAGTAGAACCAAGAGAACATTGTACACAACAACAAGATTATATGATGATCAAGTGTGATGGACTTGGCCTTTCTTCAACAATGAGGTTATTCAAGGCAATTTCAATAGACTTGTAATGGAAAGAGCCATCTACATTGAGAGTGAGAACTATGGAGACTGAATGTGGATTAAAGCATACTATTTTCACTTTTTTATTTTATTATTTGCTTGTTTTTTCTTTCTTTCTTATGTTTTTTTTTCTTTTTCCTCTTGATCTGATTTTTCTTGCACAGCATGACAAATATGGAAATAAGTTTAGAAGAATTGCACATGTTTAGCCTATATTGGATTGCTTACTGTATAGGGGAGGGAAGAGGGAGAAAAAGGGAGCGAAATTTGGATCACAAAGTTTTGCAAGGATGAATGTTGAAAAAAATCTTTGCATGTATTTGGAAAAAAATAAAAAGCTACTATAAAAATGATTGTACATATATAACCTATATCAAATTGTTTCTGTCTTGGGAAGGGGGGAAATGAAGGAGGAAGGAAAGGAGAAAAGAAAATTTGGAACTCAAAATCTTACAAAAATGAATGCTGAAAGCTATCTTTACATGCAGTTGGAAAAATAAAAATACTATTGAAGAAACATTTATTAAGCATCTACTGTGTGCCAGGTACTGCGCTAATTATACAATGAAAAACAATCTCACAATCCAATGAACACAGTCTAATAAGGCTCAGTGACCTTTATAATCTTAGAATCTGTGTATGTAAAAGACTAACTAACAACACCTACTTTTGCTTATGCTGACTAGTCTCCAGAGCCTTGAGCTCTCCTACTCCTGAGCCTGCCTCTCTCCCCAATCTCCCTAGCACAATCACAGTAATTAAGTATTTCTGCTGTGGGAGCCCAGAGTCCATCCTGAGGGACTGAGAGATGACAGGGCATTTTCCATGGAGAGTCCTTTGCTTGGCTGACTCTGCCCACATGAGTCTGCCAGAGGCTCATTCACCTGTTCCTCTGACCTTAGAGAGCTTAAGTTTTGAAGCCCAAGGCCTAGTTCACTTCCAAAAATTAATAGTTTCAATTCAATTTAATTTATATATTATACATTTTATATTATAACATAATAATATTATTATAAGGTTTTTAAGGTTATTATATTATAAGGTTTTTAACTTAAATCTTTGTTTTCATTAGTATATAGAACTTTTAGTAAGGAAATCTTTTTTTTTTTTGAGCTCTTCTAAAACCCAGAACGAATTCACATTTTTCTTTGAAGCTCTACTTGTAGCTATTTTGATTTCATTGGGTTTTTTTTTCTGAGTTTGTGATTTGATCTTTCCTGTCATTATAGTAATTTTATACAGTCAGGTTTTTTTTAAATGTTTGTTTATTTTCCAGCCTTTTTCTTGACATTGAGAAGTCATTGTCCCCATTGGGGAGGAGTCATTGTCCTAAGCTTCAAGCAACTATTCAAGGATAGTTCTAAGAATCTGTAAGTTTTAGTTCTTCCAGGGCAACACAATCTAAGGACAGCTGTGATCACTGCTCTCCTGGCCTATGTTTTAGTCTGTGAGTTACCCCAAGCACTCTTTTTTATCCCGGAAATGTGACTAGAGTCCCTGTTCATTGCCTTGGAACTGTGAACCACAACCATGTATGGACAATGCAGTAGTCCTGCACCCAGTGCCAACAAAGAATCTCTTGTAATTTCCTTCTGACCGGTATTGTGACCTTACCATCTGTGGGGCTGAGAGCTCTGGCTGCTGTTGCTAGTGATTCAGTTATGCCCAAGGCCTAGCTCCTGACTTGTGCTGGACCTGAGGCCTCACTGCTGGCTTGCCAGGGGAGGTCTGTGCTGGTCTGAGCCCCACTTTTACCCCAGTGAGACAGGCTTTTCCTACCAACCTAAGTTGTTGTCTTGGGCTGGAAAATTGTTTCTTCTTGACATTTTTGATTCTGCCACTCCAGAATTCATTTTGAGGAGTTATTTTAATGTTTTTGGAGGGGAATTTGGAAGAGCTCAGGTTAAGTCCCTGCCTTTATTCTACTGTCTTGGCTCAGACCAGGAAATCTTCCTTACTGATGTAGATTTGGACTTGCTTTATAATCTAGAGCCTTTGAGACTTGCTTAAGACACTTCAAGGGTAAATGACTCACCCACTATGTATCAGAAAAAGGATTTCCTTCCAGATCTACTTAATTCAACTGGTTCACTACTGATATTATCTGTTATAGGTTGGGACTGGAATATTTCATTGTTAAAAGAAACTTCCAAAAAGAAAAATTCCTACTCCAATGCAGATCAGCACCTTGCTACAAATTAAAGTCTTAGGAAATGTGCTCTGGGGCACAAAGAGTTTGAATGAATTGCCTCCAGTCACTTAACCAGTTCATATAAAGATAAATAATGTACAGCCTATCTCTCTGAAGCTAAATGGTTAGCCACCATGCAAGCAAGATGTTTAACTAGACTATACTTTTCTATATTGTTCTATTCTATACTATAGTACTCTGTATTATATAATACAATTCTATATTAAGCTATACTACACTGCTCTATGCTATTCTAAATATACTATTCTATTCCACTGAATATTATGCTATACCATTCTACAGTATACTATGATCATTCCATTCTATTCTCTACTATACTCTGCTTTGCTATTCTATACTATACTATTCAATTCTATAGTATAGTATACTATTTTAGTTCATATTACATTATACTATAATATATTATATTATACCATCCTATATTATTGTACATTATTCTTTACTATATTATACTACTCTATTCTATATTACACTATACTGTTGTACTGTATACTATGGTATCTTATTATATACTATTCTATCTTATACTATGCTATAGTACTATATACTACATTATATTACTGTAAACTGTCTAATGCTATACTATAGTATTCTATTCTAGATTATACTATACTATTTTACCATATACTATTCTATTCTGTACTATGCTATATTACACTATATTAGTATAACTATTCTCTTTTATGCTATACTATTCTATTTTATATTATATGATTGTACTGCATACTATAATATTGTACATTATTCTATGTTAGTCTATACTATTCTATATCATGTAACTACCATATACCATATTATATTACTGTACATTATTCTATGCTATGGTATATAATTCTAGTCTATATTACTCTAGCTATATAAAAGTTCTATTTACTATGTCATAATACTTTATACCATTCTATTCTATATTATACTCTAATATATAGCTATATATGATGCTATTTTATAGTATGCCATATCCTGTATTATAGTAGGGTATACTATATAATAGTACTATATACTATATTACTGTACATATACTGTAAAGTACAATACATCATGTACTATACTGGATTGTGCAGTATATATACATATATCCTGTACTGCATATAACATTGTTATACTATATTATTCTATTCTATATGATGTTTATAATAGTACTATGTGTTATACTATGTTATTGATCACTACTTTAATATCTACTCTTACTATATTATTCTATACTACACATTGACTTGTCAAGTATGCTATTTCCATGTTCATGAACTCTGAAATTCCTTTATCTGATCATATTCTTTTATCATCCCATCTTTTCCTCTGTCTTATTACCCATAATCATAATCTTTTTCTTTACTCTGACTTCCAATTCACTCATCCTTCAGTTCTTTTCAGGACCATCATCCCTACACTGGCCATGTGCTCCCCCCTTCCCTCTCTCAAACTCTTGGTGAATCAGTTTGACTCCTATCTTTATAACTCCAGTTTTTTGCCCTCTTGTCTCATCACAGATTACGACTTAGCTTACTTTGGCTAACTCCCACTATGTGCTGCCTTCACTTCTTTTCCCATGCTGCTAAATGAAATTGTGTCCACTACAAATTTTTCTTATATAATCTCAGATGGGCCTTCATTGCAGCAAGGCAATCCTTTCACACCTCCCTACTCAATTCACTCTCCCACTCAGCTCAATGACTATTCCAAACCTTTTCCTGCCTTCTCAAGTCTCCCATAACATTGCCTCCTCTCACCTTCTCAGCTCACACTTCACTGCAAAACTAAAAACTATTTGCTGAGTTTCTCCTCCCTACCTCCTCTTCACCACATGTCACTCAGTCAGACAAAGCCCTCCTAGGTTTTGTCTGGGACTGGTACTCTTCTTCAAACAGCTTGAGTTGCCAATGTTGGCTTGAGGTTATTGTTGATGGACTGATTGAAGAAGATGCACAGCCCCTGCAAAGGAGAGAGGGATTCTTGGCTGAGAAGAGGGGAACCTTTGTTTCAAGTTTCATGTGAAAGAAAGTTATCAGATCATATAAGACTAAGGTTTGTTTTCAAAAGAGGGCAGTAGTGATTATAGATTGACTAATAAAGTTTGATTTCATGCATTGAGAGCTGTAAGTCTAATTAATGTTTCCCTCATGCTAGCTAAAGTAATTAATTACAACCACACATCATCACTTGGTTTCTTTCAAGACTCAGGTCAAATCTCATCCTCTGCAGATCTTCTCTGATCTCCCTTCCGTATTCCCCTAAGCCACACTGCACTGTAATATATCTATAGGGTATTCATTTAGGGCAGCTTCTCTAAGGCAGATAGCCCAAAAGTAATAGCAAAGACTATAAATAGAAAAGGTAAAATAAGTAATGAATAAATAGATGAATAAATAGCCTTTGTCTTCTCTCCCTAGAGGAGAAAGAGATGGGGGAGAGAAAAGGAGTTGCAAGTAAGGAAAAACTAGGAGAAGTAGGAGCTGGTTATTGGTCCCTCAGAGGCATCCATTGTGGGGGCGATCTCTCTGACAATCAGCCTTTATCTCTTTATTGCCCTGGTGCTAAGAGCTGGCTTACACTGTAGTGTTTAACCACAGGACTGTCTGCTGTTTGTTTAAGCCCATAGAAAGATAAGGTTCTTTAGAGAAAGGAACAGGAAAACCTCCCTTGGTTTGGGTCTGGGACTAAAGCCCCTAATTTAAAGGCTGAGAGAACAAACCACAAATTGTAGCATTCATTATTCCTAGCTCTGACTCCAAGATGTCTAAAGTATGGCTTAGAATTGCAAAATTCTCAACACATAATGCTGTTTCAATTTAATTTAAGCAGCACATCCATGATATCTTACAATGCCTCTTGTTTTTCTGGAATTAGGTAGATTGAGTGTTGGATTTGGAACTTAAAAAACAACTGGGGTTTGAATTCTGCCTCAGAAACTCACTGGTTGTGTGAACCTAAGTAAGTCACTTAACTGCTCTGTTCTGCGGTTTCTTCAATAAATTGGACTCTCAGGCTCCTGCTAACTCTAAATGTATGATCCATTGGATTGGTAAATGTCCACTGAAAAAAATCAAAAAAGAAAAAGAAAATAATAAGACCGTAACAGGGTACCACAATTCCCACTGGTACTCAGAGTAGTACTAAAGCAAAGGAAAGATTTTGATTCTGAAGATGTAAATGTCATAAGATTGTATTATGAATGGCAAACATGTCAAATGATGCTCACAAAAATATAACAGGAAAAAGTATATGTAAGCACTATTTTAAATAAGTAATAGAATAACATATAGGAAGTACAAAATCCTAAAAGGATATGCCATGAAAAGCTTCAGTAGTTGATTTTTGTGTTTCTCGACACAGCTCCTCCAAAAGTAGCAAATGAAGGTCAATCAGTAAATATGTCTTAAATCAGTCAGCATTTATTAAGTCCTTTTATGTGCCAGGAATTATGCTAATTGTTACAGTTACAAACTAATGCAAAAGACAGTCCCTACCCTCAAAAACTTCACAATGTAATGGGACAGAAAAGCAAACAACTTTGAATAAATAAGCTGAATACAGGGTAAATAGGAAATAATTAACAGAGCAAAGGCACTGGAATTAAGAGGATCTGGGAAAAATTGTAGAAGATGAGGTTTTAGTTGGCACTTGAAAGAAGACAAGGTAGCTGATTTAAACTGAAGGAAGTGACAAGCTGCTTAACAGCAAAGGAGACAGGTTAAGTTGTTCTCCTGAAGTGGCTTTCCTGGGATGATAGGATTTAAAACAAGTAGGGGCTGTAGAGATTACCTCCTGAGAGCAGGTATATTTGAAGTTCTAAGGAAACGGGAAATTGGATCTTAAGAAACACTATTTTTCTCTGTTGACTAAGGTTAAAAAAAAATAGACAATGTATTTCAAAATTATGAAATAAAGATTATGGAGGCCTATGGAGGAGAGATTACTTCACAGAAACTTCTCATGTGTGATTAACATTTTCCTCCAGGAGAGAAGGGAAAGGCTCTGAACATGGTGGGCATTGAACAACAGCAAAAAGTATAAATCATTATATCATGATAGACTGAAAACAGCTGTTTCCCAGGGGAGGAATCATTTTCCAATCTGTTATTTGTGTTCAGTCAGATTATCTACTTGTTAGAGCAAACATCCAAATAAACACAAACTTATGAGAAATTCAAAGTCACAAACATTAAGCACTTGAAATGTGCAAGACACTACAGTAACCTTAGTGAGATAATTTAAAAAAAAACAAGCAAATGATATATTTTCCCCTCAGGAAGCTTGCTGTGTATAGATGAAATGCAACATTTAGATAGATGAGAATTATATGAGGTGTTCAAGGAGGACCAGACCTCTGGTATGAGAGTTATCAAGCCCTTTGTAGGGCTGCTCATTTGGTGTCCACCTGTCACAAAACCTACCTGTGGCACCAAGAATCTGTTGTATACACAGCAGCTATACTGCTTGGCAGATGGGCTAACCTAGATTGAGGGTAACTAATGCATCTCAGACCTATTTGTAAATTAAGGGGATGTCTACCCCAAGCATGTGAAGATACCTCCGTCCAATAGAATGGGCAAATGAGAAAAAATTGTGCCAATGCCCATGAAGGCAATGAAAGTAAGAGCTGAAGAACATTTCAAGCATAAAAGTGCCAAGGTTATCCACTGCATTCAAGATCATCATCAGTTGTCCTGATACCAGTCTTTGATGACTCTGGAAAAGAGAATGAGCCTGATGACTTTGCACAACTCTACCTCACTTAAATCCAATTTATGCACAAAACATCAGCCTGTGATGTCATTGGTCCTTTTTGAAAATGAAGGACAAACCATAACATAGATAGATGAGTAAAATGTAATTGTAGAAGGTAGGGAGCCCTGAAAGGCTCAGGGAATACTTTACATAGGAAATAGCATCTAAGGTAACCTTCATTTGAAATTAATGGTTCTAAAAGGCAGAGGAGGGGAGATTTCTAGGCATCATTTTCCATGTCTGATTCCTGTGGATTTCTTCATACTTCCTAGCTCATCGTCTTGCAAGATCACCTTTACTACAGAGGTTATCAATTACCTTTTCCTCCCTCTGATTAGAGATGGTAGGGGAACAACAAAGAAAGACTCCAGATCTTCCATTTAAAGAAGGTAACAAGGGCAACTCTATTTCCCAGCCTACTTCCCTCCCCTGAACTTTGTTTGTTATCATCCCTATTCTCCACTTTTCAGCTTCCTTGTATGTACTGTTTTCCCCCATTATATGGTAAACTCCTTAAGAGGAACTTCCGTTGTATCCCCAACACTTAGTCTGGCACTTAGTAGACACTTACTGTTCAGGAATTTTTCAGTCATTTCTGACTCTTCATGACCCCATTTGGTGTTTTCTTGACAATGACATTGGAGTGGTTTGCCATTTCCTTCTCTAACTCATTTTACAGATGAGGAAACTGAGGCAGACAGAGTTAATGACTTGCCTAGGGTCACACAAGCCAGATTTAGAGTCTTCCTGACTCCACGTCCAACACTCTATCCACTGGCACTTTATTGATTGACTGGGAAGGAGAGTCAATCAGTAGGAAGAAGTATTTGATGTAGAAGTATGTGTAATAGAGTTAGGACTGAAACAAAGAATGAATTGAGGGAAGTAATATAAAACCATTTGGTAAATATAGGTTGGAGGCAGATTGTGGAGAATTTTAACCAAGAGAAAGGAAAGAAATAAGCCTTTATTAATTGGCATCTATGTGCCAGGCACTGTGCTAAGTGCTTTACCCTAGAAGATA
Source organism: Sminthopsis crassicaudata (assembly GCF_048593235.1). Classification (NCBI taxonomy): domain Eukaryota; kingdom Metazoa; phylum Chordata; class Mammalia; order Dasyuromorphia; family Dasyuridae; genus Sminthopsis; species Sminthopsis crassicaudata. Next base: position 576,595,061 of record NC_133617.1, on the reverse strand, counting down.
GGTGCTATTATTATCCCATTTTGCTGTTAAGACAGAGATGAAGTGCTCAGGATCATGCAGCTGATAAGTATTTGAGGCTGGAATTGAACTGGGGTAATCCTAACTTCAGAATAAACATTTCATCCATTGAGCTATTGAGTTTTCTCTAAAGAGCTGGCATTTTTTCCCCCTAGAGAACAACAGAAGATTTTTGCATAAGGAAATTATATAGTTAGATGTCTGCCTTAATAAGGTTATTTTGGTTGCTAGATAGAAGAAATCTTGGGGAGAGAGAGAGAGAGAGAGAGAGAGAGAGAGAGAGAGAGAGAGAGAGAGAGAGCGCATTGGAAGGCCATTGCAATAGTCTAGGTGAGAAGGGAAGGATCCAAAAAAAAGGGGGAGGAGAAATGTGAGTATGGAAAAGAGTGAGGAAAAAATGTGAGATGAGAGAAATTGAGGAGATAGCATTCTGTCCTGTCAAACACATAATATGAAAGACCTAAGAGAAGACTTGAAATACATTGGTTGGACTTTCAATGGGAGATTTACAGAAGACAGACAAGCCTTTTTGACCTTTCTATGTAGGGAACAAAAGAAGATGAAAAAGGATATGACACTGGATGAATTCCTCAATGAACTCACCCATAAGCACATATATCTTATACAGACACTACAAATGGACAGTACTTTAGGTCCAGAATTGAACAGGAAATAGAGAGGAGATTGAATTTTCTTTTGGGAAATCATACATATAATTTTTTTTAATTAGCTAAAATAATTATCTGAAACAAAAGCCAGTCTTTTAAAACCATTATTTTTCTGGTGCTATATAAGCATGAGTTATAGAACAAAACAGTCTCTGAAGAACTGAAAATTCATATCACACAGAGGAGTATGATGAATGATATAAACAATGAAGAACTTCAAAGAAGGATAATAGCAAGATGTCTTTGAGGAAATGAGGAAGAGAATGGGATTTGAGTATTTTTCCAATGAGGTTTTATGGCTATGAATCATGGGATACAATAGCCTCAGAAGAATAGGATTTGAGGATCAGCCAAAATTCAGTGGAGAAGTGCAGATGGGTGTGAGCAGGTCACAATATAATACCAAAGAGTAATTTCACAGGAAAAAAAAAAAACATGTAAAAGATGTTATCAAAGAAAAGTTGTGACTGCTAGATGAGATGGATTGTGCATTGAGTACAGAATAACCTAATTAGTAGTTAGCCTTAATTGGGGCAACTAGTGGATAGAGTGTCAGGTCTGTAGTCAGGAGGACTCATCTTCCTGGGTTCAAATCTGGCCTCAGATACTTATTAACTGTGTGATCCAGGCCAAATCACTTAATCCTATTTGCCTCAATTTCTTCATCTATAAAATGAGCAGGAGAGGGAAATGGCAAACCACTTCTGAATCTCTGCCAAGAAAATCCCAAATGAGGTCATGAAAAATCAGACATAATTGAAACTACTAAACAACCACAAGTCATGTCACACTGGTATCCATGTAATATCAAGAAAACTAGGATTCCAGAATATGATAGACACCTCCACACACAGAGATTTACAGGAACACATGAGCTAAGGTCGTGCAAGATTGTAAGGAGAGACTGCAATTTATTTCAATGGAGGCAACATTCACAATGATGAGATCATAGTCTCACTGAAATATTAAAGAACAAGCCAGATATCTCCTCTAGTGCACGAAATAAGAAAGAGAAAATTGGTTCCTACTTTCTTTCTACCAAAAAATTCAAAGAGAGTTGAAAAAGGAAAAAAAGGTGAATAAATACAAATAATACAGAGGTTTTAACAGAGGTTATGTCTCTCGTCAAAATTAATATTATGAGAACAAGCCTAGAATAGTGGAAGAAATATGGGCATGAAATTAAGGGACCAGAGTTCAAATCTCATCTCAGATATTGGCTAGCTGAATGACTATCTATTTAATTCCTAGGGGATTCATTTCCTTATCTGTAAAATGGGAATTATATTAATATTTTACTACCTATCTCACAGAGTGGTTTTTAGTAAATCACTATTTCAATTGAGGTTTTTAGAGCCATTTCTAGGGAATAACAACTTGGATTCTGATTGAGGGGAAAAAAAAATTTGTACACCTTCCCCAAGTAGAAACAACCAAACTTAATTAGCAAGAATAATAAGTTGAAATAGGGAACTATCAGTTATCAAGCTTTCTAGTTCAGTCAACTATATCCCAAATAAATTTTTCTTCAATTCAACTTCACCCTGCTCCAGCCTCCCCAGCATCAGCCTCATGATTCACCCCACTCCAATTGAATTTATCTGTCTGTATAGATTCAAATATGAGAATTTTGTTATTTTAAAAAAACTGAACTTATCAGACATTTAAAAAATGAACATTTTTGTATATGTTGTAGAACAGAAGAGGATTGTGCATGAAACTGTGAAATTCTGTTGTCAAGTTTGCTTTTTTTTAAGTATATGACTTCAACAAGTAACTTTCACAGTTGTCCTGCTTGTCATAATCGTTTATTTAAAGAGCTACATTTTGTGGTACTTGTTCCAAGTACCAGGATTGCTAGATACAAGCTCCAGTTATTATTATCACTATCCAACTTAGCTCAACTTTTAGGCAGTCTAGACAAGGTACTGAGGATAAAAAAAAATGAGAAATTTGCTTTACCTATGCTATTCTCCACATTTTCTACACATAATCTCCCAGTCCCACTCCAGATCTACCTAAAACCTAGTAGATGCCTTCATTGAATAAGCAATTTTAATTATATGACCATATCTATATTAAACTGCAACTTTAACCATTTTAGTCAAAAATTTCTCAAACAACTTCAAATATTTTTCAAAAGCTAAGGAAATGATATAATGAACTGAGTTTTCTGTAGTTGGGCTTACCTAAATCTAAGTAAATTAGAAGATTTAGAGGGATAAGCCTAGGATCTCTATAGTATTCCCATAACCTCAATTCTCTTTGCAAAAGGTTTTTCTAGGGGGGGTTACTAAACCTGTCAATTTGATCCAATAAATCTAGGCCACTAGACACCAGGCCATATCCACTAATCAGGTCCCAAGTGCATCTGGACTAGAAGAGAAAAAAAAAGGTTAAATTATTATTATTATGTCTTAAAGTGCCCCAAACATCTTATTTTGTACTGAAAATATTTGGGTTTTAAAATAACTCCTAATTTGAAAATTCCATCATCTTTCCCCCTTTAACAATTGATTTTCACCAGAGCTTTTGTTTTCTAGTCTTAATCTAGCTTTCTTTTACTGGAATGTTTTTTTCTTATGAATAGACTGAGTCTGATAATTCAATTTTTCCCTAAGTTATTAATTAAAGTCTTGTTATGGCATCTATATAGATATTCTACAGAGCAACAACTTCTTCAGGATAGGAATCTTGAAGTTTCAGTGGAGAATCAAGATTTACCAGATTTTACTTTTGTTTTTTAAAAGGCATTTCAAAGGTTATTAGTTTCTACTGAATACAAAATAAACAAGGTTACTGAAGCTTCTGGAAGTACATAGGTGACTTGAAAAGTTTTTTAAAGTTCAGTTTCTTCTCTTTGGTTTTCTTTAAGACACACACATTCACATGCACATGCACACACACACACACACACGAAAAAAGGAGGGGGAGAAATGGCCTTTGATGCTGGGCTCATTGATGAACTAGTATGAGGCAGCTAAATTCAGTGGATATAGTAATGGGCCATATAGTTAGCAAGAACTGAGTGACCTCAGATTCTTACTAGTTGTGTGACTGAGTTATTCCTTCTGCCTCAGTTTTTTCAACTATAAAATGAGCATAATAATAACACCTATTTCCCAGGGTAATTGAAAGATACAGCATGTGTAAAGCTCTTAGCACAGAACCTGACATATTGTTGTTCAGTTGTTTTCAGTCATGTCCATCTCTTCCTGACCCCATTTGCAATTTTCTTGGCAAAGATACTAAATTGGTCTGTCATTTCCTTTTCCAGCTCATTTTACAGATAAAGTAAACTAAGGCAAACAGGGTGAAAAAACATTTGAATTCAGGACAATGAGTCTTCCTGACTCCAGGCCCAACACTGTCCATTGTACCAACCCAGCAACCTGCCTGGCATATAGTAGGTGATTAATAAATATTTTTCCTTCCTTTCCTTCCTTCAGTTACAAGTGATTGTGCCCTGAATAACCTAGGAAGTTTTTGAGAGCTTTAAGGATTGCAAAGAAGTTCTCACAAATGGATAATTTGATTTCTTAAAAAAGAAATTTAAAGTAGGATTCTGGAAAGATGGAAGAGTAGGTTAGTAAATTTCAGCCTCTCTCAATTTCCTTCACAAATAGAACAAATTTTCCTTTCAGCATAAAAAAACCAAGAAAACTTGGGGCAGCACTGGGTCTTCCTGGTACAACCCCAGAAGATCTGAAGAAAATTCTCAGGCTGGTGATTGACCCCTGTGAACACCTCTGGGCTAACTCTGCAGAAACATCTAGTGGAGACCCTTCAGGCTATCTGGCTGTGGATGAAGCTTCTACAGGAATCACAGAGGCTTTCACCTCCCGGATTGTTTGTAAATCAGTGTTTGAATCTGGGAAGACTGAGAGAATTTAGGCTGAACCTCAGTTGTGCTGCTGAGGCTTGGACCTGGGAGAAAAGGAACCAGCACCTGCTGAGTGCAGAAACAGTGGGGTAGGGTTACTGCTAGCTGTGGGCACTTGCAGGAGAGTGGAGCTCTTTACTAATACCTTTTATTAAAAATGAACCAGCAAAGAAGAAAGAACCTTACCACTGAAACATATGGGAACAGTGAAGCCTGGAATTCATCTTCAGAGGAAGACACAATAGTAAAAAAATAAAATAAAATAAAAAACAAAACAAAACAAAAAGCTTCTACTCCAAAGAGTAACATGAAATGGCTCCTAAATCAGAGAGAATTTATAGAAGGACTCAAAAAAAGAATTTAAAAATCAAATGAGAGACATTGAAGAAAAACTAAAGAAAAAATTTAAAACCATCCAAGAAAAATAAGATTATGAAAAAAAGTTAATTAAAAAACAGAGAAACAAAGTCTTGAAGATGAAAATAACTCTTCAAAAATTAGAATCAGGCAAAGGAAAGCCAGTGAAGCTATGAGAGACTAAGAAATAATAAAACATATTATAAAGAATGAGAAAATAGAATAAATGTAAAGCATCTCTTAAGAAAAACAACAGATCTATAGAACAGATCCAAAAGAGAAAATATAAGAATAATTGGATTGCCAGAAAGTTTTGATCAAAAAGAGAACCTCAACACAATAATGCAAGAAATATTACTAGCGAATTGTGCTGGTGTGATAGAATATGAGGGAAAAGTAGAAAAAGAAAAATCCTTTGTGGAAAATACATAGGACTATTATTGCCAAATTTCAAAACCCCCAATTAAAAAGAAAATTTTATAAGAAACAAGAAAAAAGCAATTCAAATACACCAGGGCTATAGTTAGAATTATATAAGACTTATCAGAAGCTACAATAAAAGACTGAAGGTCTTGGAATCATACCTACAGACAAGCAAAAGAACTAGACAGGGCAGCTAGTTGGTGTAGTGGATAGAGCATCAGCCCTGAAGTCTGGAGGATCTGAGTTCAAATCTGCCCTCAGACACTTAACACTTCCTGGCTATGTGGCCTTGTGCAAGTCATTTAACTCCAATTGCCTCAGCAAAAAATAAATAAATAAAAACACTAGGCCTGTAGCCAAAAATATCATATCCAGAAAAATTATCTATAATTTTGAATGAGGAAAAAATGTATATTCAATGAACTTGCAGATTTTCAGGACTATCAACCAAACTTGAACTTAACAGAAAATTTAGCTTATAGGAGCCAAAATCAAAGAGCAATTTCCATTGAGAATGGGTTCAATAGACAAAGTACAAAATTACCATGAAGGGTATAGCACCCTCTAAAATATATAAAGAAATAAAGGGGTAGGGATAGGTGGATGGGGAAGCAAAGCATGAGATAAAAAGACAAGGGAAGGATCCCTGGATGAGGGGAAGTTAAGTGATAGTAATATTATAGTTATAGAGCAGAATTTAATGAAAGAGTCAAGAGGGATAGGAAAGATGTAGGGGGGGGGTATGTGTGTCTGTATGTATATATCTACATAAATATATCTTTTCTTAACCATAGCTTGCCGAAGGTGGAGGGGGATGAAAGGGAGATATATGCGGGTGTGTTTATGTATTTGTATACATATGTATATACAAATATATTCTTTTAAACTACAGTTTGCTTGGGAATGTTAGGAGTTTTGTTTCATTTTGTTTTGTATTTTCTTCTATTTTTCTTTTTTCTTATTCTGTTTCTTCAAAATACAAATTTGGAGGAAAAAAACCAAGGAATTTACCCACCAGTGAAGTGAATTTAATTTTGGAAAACAAGGATAGTGGGGAATCACTTTCCAAGAATGCTCAATATTTCCACAGGAGCTGTTGATAGAAGTGGGACCCAGGCAGAGTCAAGGATCAGTCAGAAATAGTTATGGGTTGCCTCAAGTCAACTTTGGGACAGAATTACTGCTATTTATCTTTGTATTTTATGATGATGTAAATTCTGCTGCTTAGCAATGAACTTCATTGGACAATTACCTGTGACTTGTCTGAGGGAAGAGGGCACTCCTATGCTACAAAACTCATTTTAACAGGACATAATGGGAAGAACCTTCATAGCAATGAAAAATGTGAGAGCTCTTTGGTTTTTGTCATCAGATTTTAAAAGGGTAGCTGGATGGGGAAAATGCTTCTCTACATGCAATGTGAGCCAGTCCCAATCTTACATACTTAAAAATAATTTGTCTACCTAATTCAATTCATACAAAGTATATACTTGAATACAGAAAGAATCTGGGGAAATGTCATGAACATAAGCATGAATTAAAAAAGATAAGTTTTCTAGCTTGTTGAAAATCTATTTTTCCAACAGAAGTTTCCAACAGTCCTGCTCACAATTGACAAATGTTTTGCCAAGTTATATTTCCTATTGCATTAGAAAATCATCATTTGCCATATTTATAACTGATTCAAAGACTCTAAGTGCTAAACCCATAATGTGTGATATATAAAAACAGAAATGAAATAATTCTCCCAGTCAAGTTAGTTTTTCATTATTGTTTTCCTTATACAACTTGTACAAAGATTTGATACCATGGCATAGTGAATAGCATGCTGGAGTGGGAATCTGGAAGATCTGAATTTCAATCTCTCCTCTAAAACTTACCTTCTGAGTTTCCTCATCTATAAAATGAGGGAGGTTGAAATGAATAACCTCAAAGGTCCATCTCTTGCTCTTTTGATGCTATCCCTTATTGTTCATGCATGGGGCTGTGTTTTAACATGCTGGATTTGGCATTATAAAGCACTAAATTCAACTCTCTTTCTTGATTTACCAAATTTTTGACAAGAGATAAATCACTGAACCTTACTGAGTGAGCCACAATTTCTTCTACTATAAAAGGGGATGAGGAGAAATGCACAAATACTTATAGTACCTACCTCATAGGATTGTTAGAAGGATCAGATGGAATCATTTATTTAAATAACTACATAAATGTCAACTATTACTATGTGATTGAAAAATCTCAGGGGGAAAATGAGTTACTTGTACTGTAATCTTGATTTTGCATTAAAAATTGATTGATAGAGATTTTTACAAGTGCCAAAAGGTTGGGTTTTTCCCTAATGATCATGAAAATGGGTATCTAGGGAGTGATCATTTTAGTTCCTTTCCACTTACTAATGCTTATAGATTCCATATGTCCCTGAGCTTAGGCTTTGCATAGAAAAAACAAAACGATGACTCTAACCAGATTAAATGAGACAGAAAAGGAGGTTTTTTGACTTGAAGTGACTGTAGGGACTATATGGGTTAGATAGATGTGTGATTCTAATGATTACTTCAGAGAAACTCATCCATTTTAAAAGAGGCTATGTATTCTGGAAAGAGCATGCATTTGACATCAGAAGACATAGATTTACCTTCAGGCTTTCTTCCTTACTGCCTGTGTTATACAAGAACTTTGTTTTCTTGATTCTGTAAAATGAGAGAGTTGGACTAGATGTCCCTTCAGGTCCCTTCAAGGTCTAAGACCTCTGATTTTAAAAATATTGAATGACTTTAAACATTCAGTCATAATTTAACCTGTAGTATATTGTTTATCCAACCTCAGAAGTTACTTGTTGTGATCCTAGTGGTTACCCAAACCATCCTCAGTACTTTATTTTGTCCAATTTATTTTTTCCTCAAGTTAATGAATCCTTACATCAGGATAATGAAGTTAATTGATTTCATGGCAATGATACCAACTTATAAAATTAACTTGCAGTGGAATGCAGTCCATGCTAATAAGCAAATCGCTATTTTGGCGATCTCAGTATTTGACACGTTCCAAAGGAAAGTGTGGAAGAGAAGAAACTGTAGGTCTATGGCGCTGGTGCTGTTGTATGCCTGTGAAACCAGGACAGTACACCAGTGCCATGTCAAGAAACTGAATTGCTTTCATTTGAATAGTCTTTGGAAAGATTATGAAGATCACCTGGCTAAAGAAGATACCAAATACTCAGGTCCTTTCTCAAACGAAACTTCCTAGCATTCCAACTCTATTCCTACTCCCAAACTCTCACTCATACTCCTCAAACTCCTCTCTTACCTGAATGTATTAAAGATGTCTTATGTTTTAAAGGTTTAGAGTTAGCATTGCTAGCCAACCAATGGCTTCTTACCCTCTAATTCTGTCTATCTAGTTTGATTAGGCAAAATTTTCATAAAGAGGTAACAAAGTATAAACACAATTTTGTATTTCATTTAAGACTTTAACAACTGTTGTTTCTCTAACATATCCCTAATATTCTTTAATTTATGTACTGGGGAAGGGAAATCAATTGATCAGAGGTTGCTTAATCAACACTGACTCCTCACTCCATGCCAAAAAAAAAATCATATATGTTTTCTTGGGAAGTAGTGGAACAAATAATTTTGGGTGTGGGGAATTCATTTATCATGCATTTGTTATATATTTCAAACCTTCTGCTTTATGCTATCAAGATTCCTTAAAAACATTAGACTGAAATTTGCTTTCAAATTCTAAAGGTCTTTCAACTGCTTTGTAATTTGGTCACTTTCTTGTTAATATCTGTGAAAATAGAAACAATTTTTTTGTTATCAGGATTTTCTTCTTTCTAGGACCCAGTATGTGGATGTCATTTTTTTTCTCAAACAAGACTCACAAATCTCAGAACTGTTCTTCATTCCTCCTTCATTTTCCGGAAAAGGAACATTGATAGAATAGCATGGCTATTTGACATTTACTGAGGATAAATATATATGGTATGGTTGGTTATCAGTGTCATTTAATTTTATCTGTCAGGCTTTATAAAATTACATCCTATAAGAAGGCTTCCCATTAAGTTTATTGATGCTGTATAGGACAGACACCCAGTTTAAATCATTTATCTACCTTCTGCCAAAAGCTAGCTGGCTCCTCCACTTTAAGCACATAAGCTTAAACATCTAACTCCTTGAAAATTCTGATGTTTCCCCAAACTATTCTTTATTCTCTCCTTTCTTCTCTTCCCTCCTTCTTTCTTTCCTTCCCAGCTTCTTTCGATCCTCCCTTCCTTCCTTCCTTCCTTCCTTCCTTCCTTCCTTCCTTCCTTCCTTCCTTCATTCCTTTTTCCCTTCCTTCCCTCCTTTTTTTTCCTCCTTCGTTCCTTCCTTCCCCAAACAAGTATTAAACATAAGACAATGCATTGTACTAGATTCTGGCAGAGCTAAAAAATGAACAAAATAGAACTTCTATCCTGAATTTACTTACAGTCTAACTAAGGGGATAAGATGTGTATACACAAATTTACTATGAATTAGTACACGAATAAGAGGAACTCAAAGTCCCATGAGATCAAATGAGGGAGAAATCACTTTAATTGCAGAAATCAGAAAAAGATTTTATAGAGGAGTTGGCATTAGAGCCAGATCTCAAAGGATACCCCTCTATAAAGAGCAAAATTGTGTTTTCAGCCCATCAGACACTTTATTAGTCACTACTAACAAATATATTTAAATGAACAAGAATACTTAACAGATCTGAGGTGCTGGAACCTCATTAACAGTTTCTAATAGACAAATACAGATAATCAGACTATTGGTAGGGAAAATCAAGTAACCACATGTAGAGATACTAGGCTATGATTTGTTACTAGGAAGTAGTTGGATAAAGACTTTTTCAGTAACCTATAACTCCTACACTCTTCCCATATCCTATGAAAATCACAAGAATTGTGATGTTTGGGAAAAATTCTGAAAAAGTTAGTGACTTCTGTTATACTTTTTTCCAACAACAACAAATCACAACTTGGTCTTGTGCTAACCACTGTGGCTTCCAGTGGATATTGGACAGAATAGTAGGTAATCATGAAAATAGTATTCCATCTGAAAACTTATATTTAAGGCCCAGAGAGGCTTATGAATCATAGTATCTCTAGTAGGTAATAAATAAGGTATTAGAGGACCTTGAAGACCACCTGAGTGGAAATTCAGTGCCCAGTGAGTATGATGATAGTGGGTAATGATGGGTAGTTCCAATCAGAGAACAGAAGAGTCTGAGATAAAATCAGGTACATCAGAAAAAAGTATGATAATGACCAGGTCATTGGCACTAGAAGTTGCTTTCATAAGATCCTTTCTTTATCAGTGAAGCTCTAAAGCATTAAAAAAAAAACATTTTTCTATTATCAATATAATAGCCACTAACAAAAAATAGTCAAAAATTAAGGATTAAAATCACAAATTAACTCATAACATGGTAAACTAAATAAATCAACAAAGCAACAAACTACCATAGAAAAATTTTTTGTATATCCCTCCTTCTTTACAAATATGGGAGACTATCTTTACAATGTCAGACTTTTGGATGCATTGTTAACTTGGCTAAACAATTTTTATTCTCATTTTTATTATTCATTATTAGATAGCTTTTTATGAAGGAAGGAGGGGTGAGATTTATAGAAAATTGTTATATCAATGAAAGTATATTTAAATACAAATATTCACTCATCATCAAAGAGATTAAATGAATCTCTATAAGGTTAAAAGGAAAGGAAAATATTCTTATTCTGTATGCCCTTCCATGTATTTTTATATATAAGGAAGAGGGTTCTTTTCTCTAGCTTAGCTGATGTAATCACAGGATATAATCACAGAGGACAAGGTGTTAATATGCTAACAAATTGTTAGCACTCAGTGATTTCTTTACCAATTATAATACTTCTCTCTTTGATTGAGCCACAAGGGCACAAAATTATTATAAATAATAGTCTAACCTTTTATTTTTTGATAGGGAAAAAGGAGATTTTCTTTCCTTTGCCACTTCTTACCATTGCTGGTCATGGAATTTAACAGGCGGAAATATTTGCTCAGAAGTAAATATCCCTTCAGACAACTAGGTATCAATGGATAGGATGAAGGCCTGAAGTCAGGAAGACTCATCTTCCAGTGTTAAAATCTGATTTCTGACATTTTGCTATCTGTGTGATTCTGGGAAAGTCACTTAACCCTGTGTGTCTCAGTTTCCTCATCTATAAAATGAGTTGGAAAATGAAATGGCAATATGAAAAAATGTTCTAAATCACTATTGATCAGAGAAATGCAAATTAAGACAACTCTGAGATACTACTACACACCTGTCAAATGGGCTAATATTACAGGAAAAAATAATGATGAATGTTGGAGGGGATGTGGGAAAACTGGGACACTAATGCATTGTTGGTGAAGTTGTAAACCGATCCAATCATTCTGAATAGCAATATGGAACTATGGCCAAAGGGCTATCCAACTATGCATACCATATTGGGTCTGTATCCTAAAGAGATCATAAAAGAGAGAATAGAACTCTTGTGTGCAAAAATGCTTGTAGTGGCAGGGAATTGGGAATTAACTGGATGCCCATCAGTTGGAGAATGGTTGAATAAGTTATGGTATATAAAAGAAACGGAATATTACTGTTCTATAAGACATGAGGAGGAAGCTGATTTCAGAAAACCCTGGAAAGACTTTTCCATGAACTAATGCTGAGTAAAGTGAGCAGAACCAGAAGAACATTGCATATAGTAACAATAAGATTAAGTGATGATCTATTGTGATGGGCTAGGCTTTTCTCAACAATGAGGTGATTCAAAACTATTCCAATAGATTTGGGATGGAAAATGCTATGTCATTCAGAGAGAGAATTATGGAGACTGAATGTGGATCAAAGCATAATATTTTTCACTTTTGTTTCTTTGTTTTTCTTTCTTGTGATTTTTGCCCTTTTGATCTGGTTTTTCTTGCATACAATAAATATGAAAATATGTTTAAAAGGATAGCACATATTTAACCCAAATCATATCAGATTGCTTGCTATCTTGGGAAGAGAGGGAGGAAAACAATCTGGAACTCAAAGTTTTACAAAATGAATGAAGAAAACTATCTTTACATGTATTTGGAAGAATAGAATATTATTGAGGGGAAAAAAGAGGATGAAATGACAAACCATTCCACTATCTCTGCCAAAAAATCCAAAATGGGGTCATGAAGAGTCAGATATAATTTAACAACAATAAACATTTAAAAATAAATGATCCAACACTTTTGAATTGTGCTCCCTTCCAGTTCTATTTGGGAGGGGAAATGATAAAATTCAGCATATGGGCATAGGTGATGATGCTATATCAGGATTCTGAGTATTGAGAATCCTGGGATTCTTTGGGAAAATCTGGGAGAATACTCTGGGAGGCAAGACTTTTAAAAATGATTTAGTGAAATTAGTATGAGCAAGAATATTATTATGGGATTGTAACTATGATGAGCAATCTATCCATAAGCATATATTGTGTCTATTATGTATTGGGTACTGGGCTAGGAATTGGGACTACAAAGAAAAAAAAGTTAAACAGTTCCTTCTCTCAGTATAATGGAAGCACTGCAAGAAAAGATCTGATCAGTCTTGTGACTTATTGAACACTGTCATATTTCTCTTCAAAATATTTGCACCAGTCTCATCAATATTGTATTAGAGTCCCACAGCCTGCCAACATCAGATTTTATCATTTCTTGCTCCTATAACAGTCCTAGCAAGTCAATGTGGTGTCACTGATTATTAAGGAATGTGAATGCTTTCTCATATGATTATTAATATTTGTGCTTCCTCCTTCACAAATTGTCCTTTGGCTACTGGCCAGCTGCAGACTTTTCATTATTAGTTTCATAGAAATACATCAGTTTGTTATGGCTTCTGGATCTGGCATATTCCCTGAAAACATTTTCCTTTTGTTATGCAAATATTTTTCCTGTATAATCAAACCTATGTTTGTTTGTGTAGCTTAATGATTTGCCACCAGAATTTTCTTTGTATGTGTTTTTCATTTATTTTTCTTTGAAATTGCTTGTTTTATCCTATTATATGGTAAAGTCATTTGAGATAAAGAAACAGTTCTTTACCACCAGCATCTAGAATAGTGCTTGGTACATAAAAACTGTTTAATAAATCCTTGTTGAATAAACTAACATAGTTAATAATTTAGTATGTTAACATACCTCAGAGATATTATGGGTTTGATTCCAGACCTCTGAAAAAAAAAAAGCAAACATTCTTTTTAAATTTATTTTAAAAAATAAGAAAAAAGAAAATAAGAAAAGGAATACAAAGTAAAATAAAATAAAACAAAAGAGAACATTGCCATGGGCCTGGCAGACCATCAGGGAGGATTCAAAATATATAACAACAAATTACTAGATCAAGAAAGTACATATATTAGTAGAAGAAATTATATTCATGAGTGTCCATCTTTTCTTTACTACCTTGAAAATTGTTCTTTTGTTATCTGCTGTGCACATGTGTGGATATGTATATATATCACCCTCCCCCACACACTTTCCTATCCCTGCTGACTCTTTGCTTTAATTCTGCTCCTTAACTTGCCTTGTTATTACTTAATCTCCTCCCACCCATGAATGCCTCCCTTGTCTTCTTCCCTCACCCTTTGCTTCCTCGTCTGCCTGTTTTCTTTATAGATTTTGGAGGGTGCTATAACCTTTATGATATATATATATATATATATACATATATGTTTGTGTGTGTGTCTATTCTTCCTTTGCACCTCATTTGTATAACTCAATTACTATTTTTACCTTAACTCTGCCCCACTCTTTTTAGCTACTTTATTGTTGGTGTCCATTTTAAACATATGGTATACATTTATCCATGTTAAAAAAAAAACATAAATAATTTGTCCATGTTGAGTTCCTTCAAATTAATCTTTGATACTGGCTCTTATATGCTACAATTTCTACTAGAAATTTTCTAAAGCTTCTATCAGATTTGATTGATAGAAAATAAGAGGTATTCGTATAAGTACCTCTAATCATGAGATAGGGGGGATGGTGCTTCTGGATCCACCTTAGCTCTCCCCTTTGACCAAGATTACTCCAGGCCAAGAGTTCCACTCTCCAGAAAGTGTCTGCAACCAGCAACATCCCTTCCCCACTGTTTCTGCACTCCCCAGGTGTGCTGGCTCCTTCTCTCCCAGTCTCTGTAGCACAGCAGGGCCTGGTGTTCCCAATCAGCAGAGGTTCCCTCAGGCTTCCCTGGCTCAGACCCTGACTCCACACACTGTCCTGGAGTGAAAGTTTCTGTGGTTCCTACAGAGGTTTCAGCCAAACCCACCAAGCCCCAGGCCTTCCCACTTGGGGTTTCTGTGGGTTTAGGTGTTTACTCTTCACAGGGGTCCTCACCCCAGAGTCTTTCTTTAGATCTCAGGTTATAGTGGAGGACCCCTGTTCTGCCCTTAAGTTGATTTTTCAGCAATATAGGTTCTCCCTGAGGTGCAAATTTGTTCTATTTGTGGGGAAAATCTGCAGAATTTGAAATTTACCAACCTACTCCACCATTTTCCTAGAATCCTACCCTCAAAAAAACAGATTGCAATAAAAAAAATGAATATTTTTGGTTTCCCAATGCATGTAAAAGTTATGTTTACACTAAGTTGCAATCTCTTATGTGTACAATAGTATTATGTTCAAAGAAAGTATACAAACCTTAATTTAAAATATTTTATTGCTTAAAAAATAATAACCACCATTTAAACCTTCAGTTTTTTTGTTTTTTTTTTTACCAGTAGAAAATCTTGCCTTGATGTTGATGTCTGCTGACTGATTAGACTGGTGGTATCTGAAAGTTAGGATGGCTCTGGCAATTTCTTAAAACAAGACAACAATTACGTTTGGCACATAGAATGACTCTTCATTTCACTTAAATACTTCCAGGCTATTGTAGAGTTATTAATCAATCTAATTACAACATTGTTGTGTCTCAAGGAATAGAGAGGCCCAAAGGAGGAGAGACAGGAAGGGTAGCAGTCAGAACACATACATTTATCAATTAAGTTCTCACTCTTACATAGGTGTGATTTCTAGAGCTCCAAAATGATTACAATACAATATAACATCAAAGATCACAGATCACTATAATATACAAAAATGAAAAAGTTTGAAATATTGCAAGAATTACCAAAATGTGATACAAAGATATTATGTGAGCACATGCTGCTGGAAAAATGGCAACAGCATATTTGCTCAATGCAAGTTTGCTACAAAGCTTCAATTCATAAAAAAAAAAATATTTATGAAGTACAATAAGATGAAGTATGATAAAATGAGGCATGCCTTTTTATTGTTCCTTTTTTAGACTTTTAAATGATTTAACATTTTCAGATCTTCCATATAAAATATACTTCAATATATGTTATTAATTTTGAATCTAAACTTTTTTTTACAATGAAGCTACTTAGTTTTCTGAACAATTTTTATTGAATAGTGTTGACATCCCCTGATGTTTACACGTAGGTTTATCCAATAGTTATCTTTTATACATATTGAGTTTTATGCTAAATTTTTTCTTCTTTAACTAATATCAGATGGTTTTTATAAGTATTACTTTATGGTATATTTGGAGATCTGGTAATCACCACTTACCTTTTCCCTAACAGTTCCTGATAATTTTTGCCTATATATTATTTTATATGAACTTTGTTTAATTCACATAAAAGAATATATTGGTGTGTTAATTAATATTGCATTAAACCCAAGAGTTATTTTGGTAAGAATTGACATTTTTGCTAGATTTGCTTAATTTAATTATGAACAGGAAAGATGCCTTTTTGCGTTCAGTTCTTCCTTGCCTTCAATCAAAATCATTTTGAAGTTCTCTTTGTATAAATTTCTTATGTCTTTTGATGAGTGAATATCCAAATGCTTGATACATTTTCCTTTTATTACAAAATATTTCTCTTTCCACTAGGTTCTCTTGATTCTAGGGTTAGTACATAGAAATGATTTTGATGGGTTTTATTTGCAGCTTTCCATTTTCCCATTATTTATTACCTCTGTTAATATTTTGTTAATTATACACTTTGGTATTATACACTTTCCAGATATACAATGTCATCTGCTTAGCAAGCTACTTCAGCTTCCTCATTTCCAGGAAATTACTTCAGTTTCATTTTTCATGCATAAGAGCTATCACTAATAAGCATAAAGATACGTTAAATAGGAATGCTGGGTGTATATCTTTATTTAAGAGTTGTTGCTAATTTGACTGCCTTTAATGTTTTTCCACTATGTATAACATTAGCTCATGCTTTCAAATATATATATATATACAAAATCTCACATTTATGTAGAACTTTAATGTTTGCAAACTACAATAATAATGATAATAATAATAAACATTTAAATAGCACTTTAAAGTTTGCAGAGCACTTGACAAATATTTTTTTCACAACAACCTTAGGAGATAGGAGCTATTATTATCCTCATCTTAATGGATAAGAAAATGACAGCAGGCAGAAATTAACTGACTTTCAAAGGTAGATGTAGAAACTGAATCCAAATATCCCTGACTCCAGGTCAGAAAGCTTCTATTACATTATTTTATTATATATTATTCTATGTTCTACTATGCACACCACAGTACCCTATACCATATAACACCACACAGCACCTCTCCATACCACAATATACCATACCTTATCATACCATATCACATCACTTTTGCAAGACAAGTTATTCTAAGTTGTAAATCTTTTTCTTTTATGTTTTGATATACTGGATACCAAGATTTTCTCTTCTTACTATTAGTTTCAACTTGGTTTTGTGTTATCCTGGTTAGTCTTTCCTGGAATTTGAATTTGCTGCTTATTTGAATGTGCTTTATTGCTGTTAAAGTATTTTTCTTTGATCTGGAAACTCTGGATTTGTTTTGAGTATTTCTCACTTTGGGTTTCTTGTAGGAGATGATTGGTGAGCTCTTTTCAAATCCAATTTGCTCACTTATTCTAAGAGAGTTAGAAATTTGTTTAATGATCCAATTGATTTTTTTCTCCTTCCTTCTTGGCTCTTTTGCAACATCTGAATCTTTTAATCATTCTTTTCTTTTAAATATACTCTCTTATCTCTAAGTTTTTATGACACCATTCCCTCCTGGTTCTCCTATCTAAGCACTCCTTTTCTTTTTCCTTGTTGGTCCTTCATTTCCCCTGAAGGCCCTATCCAGGGCCTCCTTTTCTTTTTGATTTTCACTGTTTCACTTGGTGGTGCTCATCAGCTTTACCATAGGTTCATTTATTATCTCTGTGCAGATGACTCCCAGATCCTTGCTTGATCATGCTATCCAGTCATCCATCTCCAGCTGTCTCTTGGAAAACTCAAGTTGGATGTCCTATAATGCATTATGTCTGAAATAGCATTCATTATATTTTCTTTAAAACTCTCCCCTCAAGGATACCACTATTCTTCCAGCCAAAAAGTATTATAATCCTTACCTCTTTACTCTTATTCATCCCACATAGCCAATCTATTGCTAAATCCTTTAATTTCCACCTTCACAACATCCCTCCTATGTATCTTCTTTTTCTCATATAGCTACAACTCTAGCTCAGGCTGTGATCACATCTTGTCTACTGCAATAGATGTCTAACTGGTTTTCCTGCCTTAAATTTCTCTCTGCTTCAAGCCATGCTCCACTTATTGGCCAAGGCAATTTTTATTAAGTAATATGTAATCATATCACCTCTCTGCTCACTGAGTTTCGTGGTTTTCTATCATGTCCAGGATCAAATGCAAAGTTCTCTATTTTATTATTTACAATTCTTCATAACCTGTCCCTTCTGTTCTTCCCAGTCTAATTGCAACTAAATTTCTTCTACAAAATCTAAAATCCATCAGTGCTGCCATTTCTTGAAAATGACTTCCACTTCCTATCTCGGTGCCGTTATACTGGCTGTGCTTTATGCCTGGAATCCTCTGCCCCTCCTTCACATGCAGAAGATCTTAGTTTTCCTGACTTCTTTTGATACACAGTTTAAATCCTACTTTCTTCCCTGGTCTCTCCCCTGATGCCACCAGTTATTAATACCTTCTCTTCTCAAATTGCCTTCATCTACCCTGTATAAATTATCTATATACCAAGCAATTTACCTGTTCTCTCTCCCACTTGAATGGGAATTCTTTGAGAACAGGGACTGTTTTTAATATTTCTTTGCATTTTAGCACTTAGGGAACCTAGTCATAGAAAAGTTCTCTATCTTCAAACTGTTTTCTAGGTTAGTTGTTTTTGATCATAAGATAACTTACATGTTTTCCCCAAAATTATTTCAGTCTTTTCATCGTGTCCTTCTATTTCTTATTATCTTATGAAATCACTGAGTTCTATTTGCTCCATACTATTTTTCAGTAAATCTGCCACTTGGCTAAAGATTTTTGCTTTATGTTCCAAATTATTTATTTTACTTCTAAATTTTATGTATTTAATTGATTTATTGGTATCTGTGACATCATTTCTCATATCCTTCCCCCTACACTAGATTATAAATACCTTGAAAGCATAAGGTGTTTCATTTCTATCTTTGTACTCCAGGTGCCAGTGTTTTAGCATAGAGTACTTACCTAATAAATATTTGATGAGTTGTGTAACGTGCTCTCCTGGCAGTTACAATTACTAGTCTGTCCTAGACCCACCAGAGTACCTTAGACCACTGTCCTTTGCAGTGTGAGCTCTACCCGGCTCGCCTCCTCTGAGGCCTTCTAAGGTCTCTGGCCACAATCTCTTGAATCTATAGCTTAATAACCGGTAGCGCACTCAAGAACAGCCACGTGTAATCTTAAAAGCCTTTATTATACCTACTCACATAATGCCCTAACTGATGCCCTGACTTGTTGGTTCCCTGGTGAACACCTGGTCAGAAGACCCACGTGTTCACTACCAAAACCCTTACCTCTTTCGGCTACCCATCTTGGCTTGGCCACCCAGGCTAGGAGCCAGGGTGAACAGCAGGAGGTTAAAGAGGGCGGTTGCTGCCTGCAGTGGGCTTATATAGGGCCTGTGAGGTCACACACACAGCCAATCAGCGAGAGAGTCACCCATTACAAAACTATCTCAATATGGCCAGGATCCCGCCCAAGGGCAGTCCTAATATCCACAGAAAGTACTTCTGGGCCTCAATCCCGATGCACTGTGTCCGCCCATTTAAAGGGCCCTTACAATTCCCTTTCTCTTGTTTTGCGGGAACCGCACATCTCACCAAGCTAAACTTTTAGCACCAGCTGTAGTTCACTTGGTCCATGAGATGACAGAGTGTTATGCCCAAGGAGGAACAAAGCAGCAGATTAGTAAACAGAAGTATGACAATGAGAATCAGGCTCAACAGTGGCTCAAGTGTTCAACCCATTCATCAAAGTCATACTCGAGATAATATGCCAAAGAGGTTGGATGCCAATGAGGTAGGATGTCAACACTGAGGTGGGAAGTCAACAAGGTAAAACATCACAATTCTAGTTAACAAATATCAGTAGGTAGGTTGTCACAATTCTAGTTACATTTATCACAGTTCTAGACCAATTCTAGTTTCTTACAATTTTCTGTTGCACTTTTCACACTCCTAGAACAATTCTAGCTTATCACAATTCTCAATTGCACTTGTCACAATCCTAGAACAATTCTAGTTTATCACAATTCTCAATTGCACTTTTTCACAATTCTAGAGCAATTCTAGCTTATCACAATTCTCAATTGCACTTGTCACAATCCTAGAACAATTCTAGTTTATCACAATTCTCAATTGCACTTTTCACAATTCTAGAACAATTCTAGCTTATCACAATTCTCTATTGCACTTTTCACAATCCTAGAGCAATTCTAGCTTATCACAATTCTCTATTGCACTTTTCACAATCCTAGAGCAATTCTAGCTTATCACAATTCTCTATTGCACTTTTCACAATTCTAGAACAATTCTAGTTTCACAGGTGCACATAAGCAGTCATGTCCAGTAACATTGTCTCAATAACAATGGCAGGTGGGTGTGTTGGTTTTTCACCCACTAATTTAAAAGCATAGTCCTTCAATAGAAAGCATAGGGCAAAGCCTCTTCCCAGGCCACCATATGGCAAGTGGCCACGGGAGAAGCAAGCAGGCCCATTGTCCATTTACAGTCTTTATATTGCGTATCACCCAAAACAGTCCATTTCAGCTGCAACACTGGAACTGTGTCTGGTGTCTCTGGTGTCACGGTCAGGAGGGGCATCGCTGCCATCAGCGTCTGAAGGGCTGCGGACATCTGGCAGGTCCCTCTGGGCTGTTGTCTGGTCCTTCTCTTGGATCCCCAGGTTACAAATGTCTCTGGTGGGGATGAACTCTACTGCTGGATCTGCACCTAGGAAGGAATGTACCCAGGGCCCAACTTGGGCCTTTCCAAATGCCATCCAGGCCTTTCCACATCACAGTGGAAACAAAGTTGTTGTCAAAAAGATCAAAAGTCAGACAAAAGTTAGTCAGTCTGTCACTTAGCTGCACTTTCTGTGTATGCCCGAAGTGCATTGCTAAGGTAAAAGGCAAAGAATTTAAAAATGTAAAACCAAAATAGATTAAAAATATAAAACCAAAATAACTTTAAAATGTAAAATCAAAAATGTTTAAAAATGTAAAATCAAAATTTAAAAATTGTAAGCAATCACATATCCCAAAATTCCCTTCTCTTGTTTAGAAGAGAAGATCTTGGGGATAGTCTGTGCAGTAATGACTTTACTAGAACACTCGGCTATATCCCTGAATTCTTTTGCCTAAAAATCAAAGTTTGAGTTTCTGATACCGAATTGTACTTCAGGAGTGCGATTCAATAAATCTGATATTTTCCTCCTGGGTCAAAGATCACACACTGTCTAATTATTCTAGTGATTAAAACAGCAATTTTCCAACCCATTCTAAACATAAACACTGTTTTATAAGTACCTGTAGGGGGTTGGGAAATCAAGCTCACCTGTGGAAGTGGAAAATCCACGAGGTAAGAAAAGAGGAGTTTCAACTCTCCAAAGACGATCCTAGCAGTTTTACAAGTATAAAACTCCACTCTCTCTAACTGCAAGATCTTATCCCTGTAAGGTTTCTTAGAAATTAACTGAACTGTATTTTTAAAACTTTTCTGATTATCGCACAGTCATTAGAGGTGCCAACTGGCCCAGTCACTGGCCAAAGACTAAGGCAGACACCTACATGTCTGGGGTAGGAGGATCAATAGCAGCTGAAGTTAGTGCTACCCCTTTAAGATGGGTATTTGAAGGTGAAACA
The DNA here is from genome assembly GCF_048593235.1 of Sminthopsis crassicaudata. Taxonomy (NCBI): domain Eukaryota; kingdom Metazoa; phylum Chordata; class Mammalia; order Dasyuromorphia; family Dasyuridae; genus Sminthopsis; species Sminthopsis crassicaudata. The sequence continues at coordinate 576,573,401 of NC_133617.1, read as the reverse complement.
GGAGTTTTTACTCCTTTTATAGTTGAAAAAATCCCCATCAATCTGTGGGGAAGAGACATTTTACAACAATTAGGGTTAAAAATGAGTACTTCGGTTTTTTAGGCAGGGCTGCTGTTGAAGGCCTGCCAACACTTTCACCTGTTCCTATCCAGTGGAAAACTGATACACCAGTGTGGATAGAACAGTGGCCCTTAGATAACAATAAAATTCAGGCCTTACTAGATATAGTACAGGAACAACTTGATCAAGGACACTTACAACCTTCTCTAAGTCCTTGGAATTCCCCAGTATTTGTTGTAAAAAAGAAATCTGGAAAATGGAGGATGTTGACTGATTTAAGAAAGGTAAATGAACAGATGGAAACTATGGGAACTCTTCAACCTGGACTTCCATCTCCTACTCAGTTGCCTAGAGAATGGCCTCTGTGGGTTATAGACATTAAGGATTGTTTCTATTCTATCCCTCTAGATAAGGAGGATATGAAAAGATTTGCCTTTTCAGTGCCCAGCGTTAACTTAGCTGAGCCTTATAAAAGATATGAATGGACAGTTTTGCCACAGGGAATGAAAAACAGCCCTACTATGTGTCAAATGTATGTTGCTGCTGCTCTTACTCCAGTAAGAAAAGCATTTCCAAAAGTAATGTTATTACATTACATGGATGATATATTGGGATGTGCACCTGAGGAACAAATGTTAGAAGCATGTCTACAAAAAACCATAGAAACACTAAGGAATTATAAATTGCACATAGCTCCAGAAAAGATTCAAAGACATGCTCCTTTTCAATATTTAGGATATGAAGTATATCCTAAGGTGCTTACAGTACAAAAACTCTCCTTAAGAACAGAGAAGCTAAACACCTTAAATGACTTCCAGAAATTGATAGGAGATATCCAATGGATGCGTCCCGTGCTAGGCTTGACTACCTGTCAATTGCAACCATTATATGACATTTTAAGGGGAGACAGTGCTTTAAATTCACCACGCCAGCTTACAAAAGAAGCTCAAGAGGCTTTGAGACAAGTTGAACTGGCTTTATCCAATGTGGTTGAAAGAGTCACTCAAAAACCCTTGGAAATATCAGTTTTTGCTACACAAGAGGCCCCCACAGCAGTCCTTCATCAAGGAGACAGTGTGATAGAGTGGGTGAACCTCCCAGCACAACCAGAACAAAGCCTTATTCCTTACCCAGTGCTTGTGGCTAGAATTTTATTAAAGGCCATTAAACGAGCAGTACAATTATCTGGGACAAGACCTGATAAGATATATACCTTTTATACTAATGCACAAGTTAATGTGTGCTGCGAAACCATCCCAGAGTGGCAAATTTTATTAGCCATGGCTCCAAATTTTGCACACGGGTCTCCATTAAAGATAACCAGACTGCTGCATAATTGGCAATGGATTCTTGAAGAAAAGGTTTCTAAAGTTCCTCTTAAAGGACCAACTATCTTTACAGATGCATCCAAACATAATATTTGCGCTGTGTATTCTCGTGACTTAACTATAAAGAGAGTAATCAGAACTCCTTTTCAGTCCACTCAGCAGAATGAATTGTATGCAATCATTCTAGCTCTTGCTTATTATCCGGGAGACATAAATATAATATCTGATTCAGCCTATTCAGTAGGTGTGGTTCAAAGAATTGCCACAGCCCAAATAAAATTTGTAGCCTCCAATATATATCAGCTCTTTAAAGAGCTTCAAGAGCAAGTGAGAAAGCATCCAGGTAAGATTTATATTTTGCATGTCCATTCCCATAGTGGACTTCCAGGTCCTATTTTTGATGGTAATTCAAAGGCAGATAGCCTTCTAACCATGCTGGCCAGTACTCCTTTATTTCAAGAAGCACAAGAGTCTCATTCTAAATATCATCAGGCTGCCCGAGCTTTACGTTTGCAGTTTGGAATAACAAGAGAAGAAGCTAGGAGCATAGTAAAAGCCTGTACAGCTTGCCTTCCTTTCCATGCTCCTACACTCCCTCCAGGGAAGAACCCTCGTGGTTTGAGACCTAATGAAATTTGGCAAATGGATGTGACCCATTATAAATCTTTTGGTCGTCTATCTTTTATCCATGTCGTGGTAGACACCTTTTCAGGATTCACATTTGCAATACCAGCAGCAAAAGAGACAGCCCGAGTGGTCACTGAATTCCTTATACAAGCATTTGCAATTATGGGCGTGCCACAAGCAATAAAAACAGACAATGGACCTGCATATACATCTAAACATTTTACACACTTTTGTGCACAGTATAAGATTTTACACACCACGGGCATACCCTTTAATCCTCAAGGGCAGGCAATAGTAGAGAGAAGAAACAGAGATATTAAGACACTCCTCCAAAAACAAAAGAAAGGGGGAGCCACGGGTAACCCTAGAGAACTTCTAAATTTAGTTCTCTATACCATTAATTTTTTAATTTTTGACAAAGATGCACTGGCTCCAGCAGACAGGTTTTATAACTCACCGGAAGGGCAGTGTCTAGTGCGAGCAGCTCCACTGTCTTTAGATAATCGCCAAGTGATGTGGAGAGACCCAGAAAGTGGTGAATGGAAGGGACCAGATAGGTTAACTGCTTGGGGGAGAGGGTTTGCTTGTATCTCTACAGATGGAGAAGGAATCAGATGGGTGCCAACGAGCCGTATTCGCCTTGTCCATCGGAGAGAGACAGAGCAGACCCTTGAAACGAAGGAGAAGGCCCAAGAAACATCGGGTGGTTCCGTTGCTGACTGTGCCCACCACTGAAAGAACCTGGCAGTTATGGCGTTTGACCCATGGACATCAAAAACTGTTGGACTTGAAAATCCTCAGAAATCATTGGATTCTCTGAGACATCATAAGACTATTGTAGGACTTGAAAGTCTCAGGAATCATTGGATTCTCTGAGACATCATAAGACTATTGTAGGACTGAAATCCTCAGGAATCATTGGATTCTCTGAGACATCATAAGACTATTGTAGGACTGAAAGTTCTCAGGAATCATTGGATTCTCTGAGACATCATAAGACTATTGTAGGACTGAAAGTCCTCAGGAATCATTGGATTCTCTGAGGCATCATAAGACTATTGTAGGACTGAAAGTCCTCAGGAATCATTGGATTCTCTGAGGCATCATAAGACTATTGTAGGACTGAAAGTCCTCAGGAATCATTGGATTCTCTGAGGCATCATAAGACTGTTGCTGGACTTCAAAAACTTGTGGGGATCATTGGATTCCCTAACATATAAAAAGACTGATGTGGGATTTCAAAAACTTGTGGGGATCATTGGATTCCCTAACAGTGAAGCAATGGACAATAGATTGGTTTTGGACTATCTCTTGGTTGCTGAAGAAGGGGTATGTGTGTCTGGTGTCTACATACCCTCCTTCTAGGACTTCTGGAAATCTCTTACAATACCATGTTGATTTATATTGTTTGTTATGTCACTATTTGCATGTACAATTCCTGTTTGTTACACCACATCGAGTCTGCACTGATTGTGGGGAGAGTCACCACTAATAGCCTCTGCGTTATTGCTATGTGCTTGTGTAATAACTCCCATGCTGATGGGTTTGTGCATACTTGTCTCTAATAAGGCCCTTCAATCCAGAAACCCGCTAGCAAATCCCCACTTCTCTTTGGTGCTTCTCATCTCCCTTCCTGAGATGTCAGGGAGGGCGTGATTATCTCCTTTTTAGTGCTTTCATCTCCCCTCCTGAGAAGTCAGGGGGGGCGTGATCACGTCCTTTTTGGGGTTCTCATCTCCCTGAAAGGTCAGGGATGGCGCGACCTCCTGTGGTCTAAAACAAAAGAAAGCGGGAGATGTAAAGGGCTAGAACTGAGCAATGCACTTGGATGGTGAAGCACGTGAGACTAATTGCCAATTGGACGGTTCCCTATTAACTTGTTTAAGGTTGACCCTCCCCAGCTGTTCTGTGCTGACTTGATTGGTGGGACAAAGAGGGGGAAGTGACGTGTGTGGGAGGAGCAAGAGAAACTTGGGTGGTGGAACTCAGGCTCACTTGCACTCGTGACCTGGCGTTGGAGGCGACGGTAAAGATCTAGAATAAAGACGTTTAGTGATCCTGACTCTTGCTGATTTCTGGAAAGATAGAGTTCCAGCAGAGTTGATTATATTGTAGAACAAACACCTGTCTGCAGTTAATAAAGAACATCATGGGAATTGAAGTATTTCTTTTCTCTTTATTTCTTCCAAAATTTTAATAAAATCTTACCATAATTTCTCCATTTTCCCTTTCCTAATAGTCTTTAGAACTATTAATGTATCCAAAGCTATATTAATAGTCAAACTTCTTGGAGGACAAAATTTGAAATATCTTGGCTAAATCTGGAGCAAGTACTATCAAACTGACTTTTAGCAAGTAAGTCACCTTACCACTAGATCTCAGTTTCCTATAATATGAGGGATTTGAATTATATGGCCTTTCACATCTCTTTTGATTCTAACTCCTATTATTCTATTTACTGAACACTTGTTATGAGACAGACATTGACAATGGACAAATTATTTAACCTTAGTTTTCTTATCTAGAAAATGGCAATAATCATACCACCTTACCCAGATGGCTATTGTGAAGAAATAACTTTGTAAATTGTCAAGCACCATACAAAGTGTCCCAAGTCTTAGTATGATTTTAAGTTTTAGTACTATTATTATTATTATTATTTTAAGTAGCTATACAATTCCCAATCTATCTTCCATATTAGTCAGAGGGATATTATTGAGGGCATCTAATGACTACCTCCCTAAACTTAGATCAACAATATAATATAATGTCAAGATTAGCTAAAATTGACCTTGGGGAGGGGGAAGAGTAGTAGAAAAAAATCCACACAATCTGTCAGATTGTTGGCATCTCATAGGTCAGTCAATCAACAGTCAAATAATAAGCATTTATTAACCCCTAATAGAGGAAGAGAAGACCATATTTTCCAGTGAATTCAGAAAGAACCATTTTTAACCAAGTAGTAAGATCTGAAGATCTCAGGGCTTGTTTGCCAACTGACTTTGCAAACAATTCCAAAGCATATCTTTCAGAAAGTTTCACCCTTCCCAATGCACAAGATTAAGTACATGAATTAATTTTTATTATTGCCACCATTCTAATAGTAGAGTTTTTTCTATAGTAGATGGGACCTCTACACCTATTAGTGTGTCATAGTGAGCAGAATGGAAGAATTCAAGTCAGGAAGTCTGGATTTCAAATCTTACCTCAGATACTTATTAGTTACATGAACTTGGGCAAATCCCTTAGCCTCTATTTGCCTATTTCCTCATTTGTAAAATAAGAGAATAATAGCACCCATGGGGATATTGGGAAGATTAAATGAGATGTATATTTGGCATTTTGCCTACCTTAAAATGTTACATAAATGTAAACTATTATTATTATGTCATATAACTATTTTATATATTATTATATTATACTATTTTATATATTATTATATTATGAGATCTAAGTGGCCATATACATATAAGACCCAGGCTGTTTTGCTGCTGAGTCTCTGACCTGGGAGAGTAATTTAAACTTATGTACTTCAAACTTCTAAATTTCATAAATGTGTATTTTTGTTCTCCAAATTAAAGAATCAAAGGATAGATTAAAGGCCTTTACTGGTTATTTTTTTTCCTTTTCTTTTCCTTTATATTACTCTAATAATGTCTCTGTTTCCACTGTTTTTAAGGATAATTTCTCCATTCTCCCTTTCCTAATAGTCTTTAGAACTATTAATGTATCCCAAGCTATATTAATAGTCAAACTTATTGGAGGACAAAATTTGAAATATCTTGGCTAAATCTGGAGCAAGTACTATCAAGCTGACTTTGAGCAAGTAAGTCACCTTACCACTAGATCTCAGTTTCCTATAATATGAGGGGTTTGAATTATATGGCCTTTCACATCTCTTCTGAGTCTAACTCCTATTATTCTATTTACTGAACACTTTACTCAGCCTCATGCATCATCTCCACCTATTTTTACTGGCACAGTGTAAAAATAAATTTATGTCCCCTGACCTTCCTTCCTTGACATACATTTGATAAGACTTAACTCCTGCAAAAGATGACCAAAGCTCATTGGTGGAAATTCTAGGAGCCTTTCGTGTGTAAGGGTCCAGGATTGTGATCATTTAGAGCAATTAGATGAAGCATTACCCCAGTGCTCTGTATTTAACAGCTTACAAAAATAAATATTTGTCCAATAATCTGGCAGGTTGATGAGTGCCATTTAATATTACAATGAAGGAGTCTATCACTGGGAGAGAGGAAAAATGAAGCAGAGTTAGGGTTATCTTGGGAGCCCTTGGAGCCACCATAACTTTTATGATTATTAACAATAATAAGACATAATGCCTTGTGGTGGAAAAGTGCTCCTGCTGATTGCAGTGGGCTTGACAATTTCTAGCTCCCTCCACTATAATTAACTTCAGGAACAGAGTAGGACTAACATCACTTGTCCACAGGCACTCTGCAAGTCAGTGCTGGATATAAAACAAATACCCAATTCAGTAAATTCAAGCCAAGAAATATTTATTAAGTACCATTGTGTACTTTGGAGCCAGGAAGAGCTGGATTCAAATCTGCCTTTGACCAGTACTGACTGTGTGATTCCGGGAAAATCTCTTAGTTTTTCAGGGCCCCAGGTAATACTCTGAGACTATAAATTGCTGATCCAAGTGAGTAGACAGAATTAATGTAGTAGAGTTCCCCACAATCATGAAATAACAAGTTAAGACTTTCCTTCCTTTTGGTCATGTCTAATTCCTCATCATCCAATTTGGTGTTTCTTGGCAAAGATACTGGAGTGATTTGTTATTTCCTTCTCCAGTATGTCCCATTTTACATATGGGAACTTGAGGCAAACAGGATTAAGTGACTTTCCCAGGATTATAGAACTATTAAGTTTCTGAGGCTGGATTTGAACTCAGTCTTGCTAGCTCCTCAGTTTAATGCTTTATCCATTATGTTACCTACCTCTCCCAGTAAGCACATGATTTTTGTCCTTTAGGAGCCTCAGATCTAGTAAGAAAGAGTAGAAGGGTGCTGAAGATATCTAGTCCCTGGCTTGCCTTTGAAGCCTGAGATCCATGATTCTTGGCTTGTCAAGATTTGTTCTTTACTCTTTTTTTTCCAATTCTATTTATTTCATTAAAGAAAAAAATACAGAATAGAAAAATGAAAGACAGAAAAGAAACATAAAAATAAAACAAAGCAAACATAACATTGTCATATGCCTAGCAAAATCTTGAGGATTCAAAATATATAACAATAAATTTCCATTTCAAAATAAGATATAAAGTAATAGAAGAAATTATGAGTGTCCTTTTCTTTGCTTCCTTATAGTTTGTTCTTTTATTCTCTGTGCATACTTTTTTTTTGCTTTATTCTTTTTTCCCTTTTCATCCCCCCACTTCCCTCAAGCAGGCTATAGTTAAGCCCAAATACATACATACATACATACATACAGATATATATATACATGCATACATACATACAGCAAGAGATAGAGATACATATACATTCAAATCCAACCACAGACCCACTCATTTATACATATATCTATATACACACATACATAGAGCTATTACATTATCCACAAACATTATTTACATTATACATTATCTACAAACAAATACACACCCACACATCTCCACATGCACTTACTCACATGTAAACATATATCTAAAACAATATTTGTGTGGCTGACATATATCTCTTGTCTAAAATCAATGAATACTAGCCACACTTTTTTTCTGATAAATTCTACTCCTGATCCTTGTTATTATTTTTATACATATCTCTACTTTCCTATTCATGCTAATTCTTCTACTTTAATTCTGATCCTTAACTTGCTTTGCTATTACTTAGCCTCCCTTTCCCCATGGCTCCCTCCCTTGTCTTCTTTCTCCATCATTTGTTCCCTCTCCCCCCCCCATCTCCCCCCTTATTTATACATTTTAGAGGACATATAAGGATATCCTTCATGATATATATATATGTATATATATATATATATATATATGCGTGTGTATGTGTGTGTGTGCAATGTTGCCTATTTGACCCATTCCCGATATAAGTAAGTTTTCAGAACTATGAGCCTTCCTCCCCCCACTCTAATCAGTACCTCTGAGTCTATTCTTCCTCTATACTTCATTTGTCTAATATAATTATTATTTTTACCTTTTCCTAGACAGTTTTGCTTTTTAGAGTCAGATCATATTCAGCTCTTCCCCAATCTTTCTTTTGACCTACCCAATTACTGGTGTCAATTTTAAACATATGTTATACATTTCCATGTAAAAAACATAAAGGATTTGTCCATGTTAAGTTCCTTGAAGTTAATCTTAGATAATGGCTTTTATATGTTAAATTTTCTATTGGATTTGATCAAAAGTGCTGAAAATCTGCAAGTTGATTGAATGTCCTTTTTTTAAAAAATCAATATTATGGATAATTTTGCTGGATATATTTTAGGCCACAAACCCAGTCCTTTTGATCACCAGTATATGTGATTCTAGGACCTGTGATCTTTTATTGTGGTTACTGCTAATTCCTATACAATTCCACTTGTAACTCCACTGTATTTGAATTGTTTTTTTTCTTGTTTCTTGCAGAATTTTCTCTTTGATCTGAGGTTTTCAAATTTGGAAATGATATTCCTATGTGTTTTCCACAAAGGATCTCATTGAAGTGGTGATTGGTGGATTTTTTTCTATTTCTACTTTCCCCTCATTCTATTTTTTTTTCACCCTGAGGCTTGAGTTAAGTGGCTTGCCCAGGGTCACACAGCTAGGAAGTGTTAAGTGTCTGAGACCAGATTTGAATTCGGGTCCTCCTGAATTCAAGGCTGGTGCTCTATCCACTGTGCCACCTAGCTGCCCATGTTCTATTTTTCTAGGACAATTTTCTTGATTATTTCTTGCATTATTGTATCAAGGTTCATTTTTTATCACAATTATTCTTATATATTTTTTTTGATTTGTCCTGAAGATCTATTGTTTTTCTTATGTTTCATATTCTGTTCTATTTTTTCATTCTTTATATTGTTTTGTTATTTTTTACCTCTTATAATTTTACTGGCTCCCCCTTGCTCAATTATAATTTTCAAAAAGTTATTTTCATCTTTGAGACTGTATCTTCTTTTCTAATTGGTTAACTTTTTTTTCATAATCTTGTTTTTCTTGGATGGATTTTTTATCTTTGTTCTTATGTTTGGTTTCAATGTTTCTCATTTGGTTTTTAAATTATTTTTTGAGTTCTTCTATAAATACTCTCTGGGCAGGAAGTTATTTAATATTACTCTTTGGGGTAGAAGAAACCTTTTTTTAACTTTAGTATCCTCCTCTGAAGATGAACCCCAGTCTTCCCTGCTTCCTTAGTATGTTTCTTTGGTGGGATTCTTTCTTCTTTGCTGGTTCATTTTTTAAAAATTAGAATTATTGGTGTAAACACCGCTAATCATAAGGTGGAAGTAAGTGGTGCCTCACTTCAGCTCTCCCCTCTGACCTGGAGCTCCAACTCAAAAACTTCCCGTCCTGCAAGTGCTCATAGCCAGCAGCATCCCTGTCCCACTGCTTCTGCAACTCACCACCAGGTATGCTGGTTCCTTCTTGTCCAGGACCAAGTCTCTGCAGCACAACTGGACCTGATATTCTTCACCAGCAGAGGTTTGCCCTTAACAGAAACAGTATTTTTCCATTTGCTCTTCCTTTAGGGCATTAAAAAATTATTTCCCTTTGAGGGAGCTTTGAACTAGTAGAATGATTCCTGCCTACCTCTAACACCATATACCTTTTCCAAAGGTGCCCAAAATACAAGGATATTCTAAATGGAGCTTCTACTTCAGGTTAGTGAGAATAGCAAGAAAACATCAGGGTTATATTTGAATATATGTTTTCTTCAATAAACATGTTTAGGCTTATGAGTCCATTGTCTAAGTGACTTCTGACACTTTAATAAAAAAATCTAGCACTGATCAGATGCTTCCTTATTCTCATACAAGGATGTTAGCTATGTATATATATTCTTCTAGATTGGACCTAGCTCTAAGCCGTTCTAATGGTTAGGGTTTGTAATAAGGAGAAAATGAGACATTCACAGATCATTTAATAGTTAGCAAAAATAAATGTGCTTGGCCATAACATGGAAAGGATATTCAACAAAGATACAAAATTCATTCATTTGGGCACAGCTTCCTTTCCCCCATTTTCCAAGGTATGGTCCTGGTGGGTTAGGGCCAAAGGAAGAACCACTGACTCCTTGTAGTGTAAAACTGAGCAAATGCACTTGGATAATGGAGCACGTGAGACTAATTGCCAATTGGACAATTCTCTATTAACATGTTTGAAGGATGACCCTCCCCAACTATTCGGTGCTGGCTCCATCGGTGGGTGTGGACAAAGGAGGGGAAGTGACATGTGGGTGGAGTAAGAGGAGGAAATTGAGGCATTGTCCTGGCTGTGGAGAGAGAAGAAGGAGGTGTGGAGATTGCTAGATCTAATCCCCTGACTGTGACTGAAAAAGACCAAGAATAAAGACTTTTGATTATCCTGACTCTGGCTGATTCTGGGAAGACAGAGTTCCAACATTGTAGACTGGTTTTTTATACTGGACTATCATGAAGCCAAATCAGTGGTTCATACATTAGTCTTAGATTAAGTTTCAAGGATGATTTCAATACCTTCTAAGAAATAATTAACTTAATCTGTATGGGGTAGATAGTAGATACTCTTATGACATGCACAAATAATTATAATGCCAATCCATGTGATAATTTCATAAAAGATAAAGAAAAATGGGAATTCTAAGGAGGAAGAAAAAGCACCTGATTGTAAGAATCAGGGATGGTTTCATAGGAGAGATGGTATATGAATGAGCCAGGTTGTAAAGGATAAATATAGCATCTTTACATTAGTCAGTTACTTCACTGAATCAGAGACAACCTGAATAAGAACTTGCTGTAGTGTACAACATGCCCAACAAGTTATCATCAAGCCTGATTTTGAAGACCATCCGTGACTGGAAACTTTCTGAGGTAATGATTCCATTATCAAATGGTTAGGAAATTCTTCCTAATATTGGATAGAAATTTCCCTCCTTGTCACTTCTGCTCATTGATCTGAGTTCTACTTTTCAGGGTCAAACAGAATAATAATAATAGATAACACCAACTGCTTGCCAGATGCTAAAGACTTAATAATTATTGTCTCATTTTATTTTCATAACAGCTCAGGGAGACAAAATTCCCATTTTGCAGATTAGAAAATTGAGGTTAAGTGACTTGCTCAGGTTCACACATGAAGTAAGTTGGCTGAGGCTGGGGTTTCCTGCCTCCAAGCCCAGGGCTTTATTCACTGGATGACCAAAAATCTAAGATTTTTTGTATATATCAACCCTCCATGGGATTCAAAGATAACCATATATCTCCCTAAGTCTTCTCTTTTCCAAGCTAAATATCCCCAGTTCTTCAACCAAGCCTCCTTTGTCATGGTTAGTCCCCCTCTAAAGGAACTTCAGCTTGTCAATATCCTTCGCGAAATGTGGCAACCTGACTTCTCTCCAAAGGTGCCATCAATTGACAATGAAAAAGCATTTATTAAGTGCCTACTGTGTGACTGGCATGGAAGATACAAAAATAAAATTAAGACAATCCTTGCCTTCAAGGAGTTATGTTACATTATAGAGACTATATGCTTACAAATTAAGTAAAGATAGGATATACATTTTTAAAAATACATAGGCACTAACTGTGGGAGGCACTAATAACCAGGGGAATCAAGAAAAGTCCCTTGAAGGAGATAGCTTGTGTTTTGTTTACAGGAAACAACAAACAGGCCAATTTGACTAGAATGCAAAGACATGAGAAAGAGGAGTAATGCATAAAAAGCCAGATTATTAAATGCTTTTAATGCCAAAGAGGATAATTTCTATTTTAACTAAAGGTAGTAGGGAACCATGAAAGATTCTTCAACAGAGGTGGGACATGGTCCAGCCTCTTCTTTCAGAATGTTAATTTGGAGACATGATTAGAGAGAGGAGAGACTGGATTCTGGGAGCTCAATTGTGAATTGCCTGCTACTGCCTAATTATAATTCAAAATTGTTAGAGAAAATGGTTTATCACTATTTTCAGAGTTGAGAGTGAGAAAATATTTTTTTCTTCTTGCTGCTTGCTTTAAGATATGTATGTATGTATATATATGTAAAACCATAGATTCTTTGGGAAGGAAGAAAACAAATTTTATAAGGCAAATATGAAAGAGAAATCTAATTCTTCACTATGTTTCTGATTTCTAGCTTGTCTCCTTAGAGATTCTGGGGAATTTACTTTTGGTAAAATTGAGGCTTGTCTCTTGATCGAGCTAAGGTAGAACTCATTTACACTGTGCCTTGCCCAGTAAATTCTAAATTCTATACCTTCTCTGATTTCTGTTTGCTTTCTGCTTGGATAAATGGGTTTATTTACCATTCATCATTTCTGATGGTCTTTTGTTTAAATAGCATTTAGTGGGAAGGGGTCAAGTTTATAGCTAAAAGCTTAAGTGACCAGAAAAGAAAGTGACTTTAATCTAAAAATAAAAAACTCTCTCTTAGAAAAGAGATATTTGAAGGAATATGTGTGTATGTGTATGTGTATGTGTGTGTGTGTGTGTGTGTGTGTGTGTATAAATTCTATCATGGTAACCTATTACAGAGAATAATATGCCAGTCTTCTGGCCCCTTCTGCTATTTCTGTATAGGCAGAAATCAAAGTCCTTCTTAGAGAATGAGGGAGAGCAAGATTCATGCCTCCCAATGATTAACATGTGGAAAAGCCTACAGACATGCACATGTAGCCTACATGGGGACACACACTTTACACAAGGCTGTTGCTATTTCTCCTTTGTTCTTGAAGAGGACCATGCAATTAGGAAAGTGATATTTTGACTTGCAAGTGAATTAGATTTGAGGGAAGTCACCAGTCTCATTTTTTTTCTCCACATCTCTCTGTTCCAGTAGCAAAATAGAAATTAAGATGACTGAAGATGGCCCTGGAGGCAGTGCCAGACATTGACATTTTAAAGCTATAAAGTCTTTCCCAAGTCTCAGTTTTCTGGAGCCACACCCATTCAATGATTAAGATTAAGAAATGAGGCAAAAAATGGCCTTTTACCTACTCAGAAAAATCAATCTGGGTTACCAATCAAGGATATTGCAATAGAGAAGGCAAGAAAAATAAGGATATGGATTAGGGTGATTTTGCCATGAATGGAGATAAAGACTTTAGTGAAGCTTTTGATAAAAATTCTCATGTTATTCCAATGGAGATGAAGAGAAATAGAATGGATGATGATAAAATCAGATGTATTGAGATCTGGTCAGACAGCTATATTCAAATAATAGTTGCTAAGGGTTTAGTATCAATATGGCAGGTGATTTCCAAGAAAGTCTCTTGGGAATCTATACTTTGCCCTGTATTGTTTAATATTTTTCTCAATTTTTAGATAAAAGTATAGGTGATATGCTCATCAACGTTGCTTATGGCACCAAGATAAGATACATCACTAACATACTGGATGGCACTCAAGAAATAGAAGCATCTTGTCAGACTAGAACATTAGACTGAATCTAATAAGATGAAATCCAGAAGGAATAAATGTAAAGAACTTGGATATCAAAAAAAAAAAAAAATCAACCTTATAAGAATAAAATGGTGAAAGTGTAACTATACAACAGTTGTTTTTCTTTTTTTCTTTCTTTCTTTCTTTTTTTTTTGTAATGTTCTAGTGATGATCTGTACTTAAAAGGTCATAGCTTCCAGGATTAGGAAAATAAAAATCTCACTATGCTCTACCTCTATCAGATCTCATCTGCCATATTGCATTTAATTGTAGTCACCACAATTTAGAAGGACTTTGCTTCATTGGAGAGTGTTTAGAGAAGGATAATTAGGTTGGTGAAGAGCTTTAAGACCATGACATAGGAGGTTGAAAGACTGGGTATGTCTATCCTGGAGAAAAGCAGTCTCATGAGAGACATGATAGCGATGTTCAAGTATTTGAAGAGCTGTCATATAGAAGAATTTGTATTTAGATTAGATTTGTTCTGTTTGGTCCCTTAGGGGAAATTTTTCAAAAAAGGGCAAATTTTGGCTGGATGTCAGTAAAATCTTCCTGATAATGAAAGCTGTCCAAAAAAAAAAAAAATACTGGTCTGTCTCAAGAAGTACAGTGCTGCTTCTCTTTGGATGCATCTTTCAAAGACAGTTGACCATTTTTCAAGTATTTTATAGGGGAGACTCTTTGTGACTTGGTTGAAATAGATAGACACTGAAGTCCCTTCCAATTCTCCAAAATTGTGATTCTATGTCCCTTATTCCAAACTTAAGGATTGATTGATTACACATCACAATCACCCTTTAGGGGGACCTGGTCCTTCCCAGGCTTGGTTTTCTTTTGCCTTAAGACTTTATCTTAGGTATATATATATATGTATATTGTTGTTCAATTGTTTTTCAGTTGTGTCTGACTCTTTGTGACCCCATTTAGGTTTTTCTTGGCAAAGCTACTGAAATGATTTTCCAATTCCTTCTCAGCTCATTTTACAAGTGGAGAAACTGAGGCAAATAGGGTTGCATAACTAGTTAAGGGTCTGGGACCAGATTTGAACTCAGGAAAATGAGTATTCTTGTCTCCAGACCTGGCAGTCTATCCAGTGCACCACATAGATGCATGAATAGGTAGAGGTATGAATTCCCTCTATTTATAGGCTCTCCTGTTTATGGATATTTTTATTTGTCTGGGAATCTAATATCAATATAAATCCCTTGATTGTGAAACTTCCCTACTCCTTAGACATTCTGAAATAGAGAATATCTTTGCTATTTTTCTAGAGATATAATAATAATTTTTAGCTAGCATTTACATAGTGGATACTATGTATACTATTTACATAGTTGGATATTGTGTATCCAACACTATGCTAAGTGTTAGGCATATATCTGTACACATACACATTTATCTTATCTCATTAATAATACAACTGTGACAGGCAAGTGCTATTATTATCCCCATTTTACAGTAACCTGCTCAAGGTCACACAGCTAGTACTTATCTAAGGCTGGATTTGAACTCATTTGCCTGACTCTGGGACCAACACTCTGTCCATTGAATCACCTAGCTGCGTCTGCTTCAAAACTTTTTTGTGAATTCTATCCATTGCCCTTATGAAATTCATCAGATAAGGATTTGTCAGCAGCCTGATTTTTCATTCATTTCAAAGAAGGGCACTAATCCACCAGGAATCACTAGTAATAATGGTAACCAGTTGTGGAAGAAAATAGCTTAAACTGAAGGGGAAATAGTGTCAATTTCTTTCTCTAACATTATCACATGTGGAAAAGAGAAGACAGAAGAAATTCTTCTGATTAATGGAGAAATAAGCTTTGAACTAATCTCCACTTATCATGTAAGTAAACAAAAAGTGTAGAAAAATAAAGCTTCTTCTGATTGCTCTGCAATCGTACCAGCATACCCTTTTAAGTTCCTGACTGGTGGAATAAGCTGCTCCTTGGGGCTCTACTCCCATAGGGTCGGGGAAGAAGTATCAAGAGAACTAGTACCCCGAGATTTAGCATCCTACTCAACTATGCCTCCCATGTTTCCTTTTTTCATGGCATGAACTAGCAAGACAGACCATCTTCTGACTTCCCCACCCTGAAACATATAGAAGCAGCCCCAGAAAGCCAAGTTTAAAGATGTCACCAAAGCAAAAATTTGGAAACTGAGGTGATGCCCATCATTTGGAAAATGACTTAACAAGTATGTGAATAATACAGAATACTAGCAGGCTGTAAGATGAAATAAAGGGGATGGTTTCCAAAAAACCTGGGAAGATATATGAGTGGATGCAAAGTGAAGTGAGCAGAGCCAATAGAACAATCTACATAGTAAGATATATTGTAAAAATAGCCAACTGTGAAAGACTTAATAACTGATTAATCTAATGATCCATCACAATTCCAAAGGACTTGTGATGTAAAATGCTATCCACCTCCAGCTAGAAGATTTGATAGTCTTACAGTGTAGATTGAAATATTCTCCTCTGTCTCTCTCTCTCTCTCTTTCTCTCTTTCTCTATCTGGCTCTCAGTCTCTGTCTCTTGTTCTCTGTCTTTGTCTAACTGTCTCTCTGTCTCTGTCTCGTTCTGTGTGTATCTCTCTGCTACTGCAAAAATATATTTCACATGACTTTATATGTATAACAAGTTTCATATTTCTTGCCTACTCAGTGGGTGGGGGAAGGATGAAGAAAGGGAGAAAATTAGAAACTGAAAATAAAAATAAAATTGTAAATTCTAAAAAAGAAACAAAAACACACAGATATCACCAAACTGGTGAACCCTGAGAGAGAATCTTGCATCTTCTATCTCTATAGCAGAATTGGAAATGCTGGTACCACAATTTCACTATTTAAATGATAATATACAAAACCCTGAACTTTCAAGTTTGGTCTTTAAAAGGAAAAGTCTCAGGCCATGCTGGCAACGTTATTTTTCAAAGATAGATGCAGATTATTTGTGAGAGTTGTTGTGGTATAAAAGATAGCATTCTGGTCTTGGAGTCGGGAACACAGGGAGTCAAATCCCACTTTGCCATTTCCTTAAAGAACTAGGAGATAGGGTCCTGTGCCTGTAGTCATTTAATCTGACTCTAGATACTTCCTAGCTATAAGACTTTAAGGAAGTCATTTAACTTCTGCTTGCCTCAGTTTCCTCATTTGCAAAGTGGAGATAATAGCATCTAGCTCTTAGGGTTGTTTCAAGGATCAAATGAGATAATGTTTATAAAGTGCTTTGCAAACCTTTAAGAGCTAAATAAACATTAGCTATTATCATCATCACTGGCTCTATGCTCCCATTCAAGAGACTCAACTTCTCTAATCCTCAGATACCTCATCTGTAAAATTAGGGGACTAGATGTGGTAGAATCCAGTTCTGAATCTATGACCATATGTAGTTGAGATGGTGATGAAGACTGAACTGAAGTTTCCAATGGTTTGTTGCCATGTTGAAGGAAGAACAGTTTTAAAAGTCATTTTAGTATTTACAAATAATCATGACATAGAACAAGTCATGACTACCATAGAAATAAGGAATTCACTTGGGCTGCCTGCCTTCAAGGACAAAAAATGACAACTTTTCAAATGTCAGCAGTTAGAAGAACCAAACTTAATGGGGCAACAAACTGGTCGGGAGAAACATTTATGAAAAGACTATAACTCAACCATTCAGATTTGCTCACTGGTCACATCAGACATCCTTTCCCACACAATCAGATGAATTACATACTACCAAATGTCAATACAACTTAAGGCATGTACTGGATTGACTGAAACACTCTCAATATCCTTTATAAATAAATATTTTAAGGATTGTTTAATATTGATTGAACTAATTATATGTCAATTCTGCATTACATAGAGATAGTCTTTTACATAGACATCCTTTCTTGTTCTATTGTCAAGGAGTGTAGTCTAATAATTAGCATGGGTTTTTATTACTTTGTTTTTGTCTGAGGTTTTTTTAGGTTATACATGTACATTAACTTTCTTACATATTTCTATGAGTCATGTTGAGAGAGAATAATCAAAACAAAAGGAGAAAACCACAAAAAGGTGAAAATAGTATGCACTGATTCACATTTAGGCTTCACAGTTTTCACTCTGGATGCAGATTATATTTTCCATCCAAAGTTTATTAGAATTGCCTTGAATGACTGAATTTTAGCATGGCACTTTTAATCCTGCATGTTTGTTTTATGTTTTTGTTTTTTTGAAAGTAATTTTTTGGAGTTAAAATTTAGTGTATATAAAAAGCCACTGATTCCAGAATTAAGTGTCAACAATCTCTTAACAAATAACTGAAAAAACTGAAAAGAATTGAAGATGACACCTAGAATGCAAACTGGGTTACTGAAAAAAAAACAGTGCCTGAAAAAAGAAACAGGGAAATTTAGAGAAGATGTAGGGTTAGAGAAAAAGATAACAAACTCTGTTATGGACATGTAGAGTCTGAGATCCCTACTGGGGAAATCAATTCATCCACACCTTGTGTTTATGAGTTCTTCTCTCCCTATCTTCTAAAAAACATCCCTCTCCAGGGGCTTCTCTTTGTATCTCTAAACATTGTAAAAAGCCTAGTATAGTACATAGATGCTCTATATATTTATTATCCTTTGTTCTTGGACTGACTCATCTATATTTTAAGTCATTTTAACAATTTCCTTTATACTAGTTCTTATCTGGAAGTCTTTCTAAGTAATAAGCTGTTCTCTCTTTATGCCTGCCATATATTTATCTGTCTTTGTTTCCTAATCTGTCTGTTTTTCTAGTTATTGACCCATGATACAAACAGTATCATCATTAGTTTGAAATTATGTTCAGAATTGAATACAGACAGTCATCTCTATTAGAATTAAAATGAGTTAATGTTTGTAAAGCTCTTTGCAAACCTAATGCACTATATAAAAGTTACTTCTTGCTATTGTATTTATTATTTGGCATTTTTGTTGGATGAAAACCTTCCAAGAAAAGGGCTTCTTAATGATACAAAGTTCCTGAGTAAATTCTTGAAATTAATCTTAGGGTCAGATCTTATATTGAGCAGAATTCCCTTTCTTGAAATGACAAATATTCGAGGGGATGTGGGAAAATTGAGAAACTAATATACTGTTGGCAGAATTGTGAACTGATTCTGGAGATCAATTTAAAACTATTCCCAAAAGTCTATAAAACTGTATACTCTGATCTAGCAATACTACTACAAGTTGTGTATCATGAATAAATTGAAAACAAAAAAAAAGATAAGGACCTAGATATACAAAAATATTGATAGCAGCACTTTTTGTTGTGGCAAAGAATTAGAAACTGAGGAGATCCTTATCAAGTGAAAAATGACTAAAATAAATTAATTGTATATGATTGTGATAGAATGCTATTGTACTATAAGAATGATGAGCAGGAGGATTTCAGAAAAACCTGGAAAGACTTGTATGAACTGATGCAAAATTAAATGAGCAGAATCAGGAAAACATTGTACATGGGAACAACAATACTGTACAAGAACCAACTATGAATGACTTAGCTATTCTGATTGATATAGTGATCCAAGACAATTCCAAAAGACTTATGATAAAAAGTACTATCCAAGGGGCAACTAAGTGGTGCAGTGGGTAGAGCACCAGCCCTGGAGTTAGGAGGACCTGAGTTCAAATCTGATCTCAGACACTTAATACCTCCTAGCTTTGTGACCTTTGTCAATTCACTTAACCCTGATTGCCTCAACAAAATCAATAAATGAATGAATTAATGAATAAATAAATATATACATATATACATACTATCCCCTCCCAGGGAAAGAACTGATAGATTCTAAATGTAGATTAAATCACACTTTTTATAATTCTATTTTTCCTGATTTTTTTGTTCTATATTTTCTTTTTGTATCATGGCTAATATGGAAATATATTTTGCATGATTGTACATGTATAGTCTATATCAACTTGCTTGCCAACTAAGAAAGGGTGAAAAGAAGGAAGGGAAAAAGTTTAAACTCAAAAAAATTTAAATGAATGTTTAAAATTGTTTTTACATGTAATTGGGAAAAAATATGTGTGTATGTATATATATATATATATTTAACTCCCATTTTCTTTATAGGATTGATGAAATCCAATTATAAATTCTGGACATTTCAAATTCATGTCACTTTAAATAGCTAGTTTAAATAATTTGATTTAAGAAGATCAGTAGTCCCACTTTTTTCTTCAATATCTATGCATTGTATTCCAATCAACAACTTCAACCAACATTTATCAAATGTCAAGTTGTAGGAGTGATTAATTCATTAGATTATGAGGGGTAAAAAACAACAAAGTTTAGATAAAGCACAATAACTGTCTTAAGAGAACTTAGAGTCTGTCACAAACAACTATAAAACAAAGTTCGTGATTCATAAGAAGTGCAGTGAAGGTCATTACAGAACTAGAAGGGGTGGTACATGCATTGAGCTTTAAAAGATGGTTAGGAATTCAGCAGATAGGGAGAAGGATGAGATCATTTTTCACTCAAAATTAATTTGTTGGCCTACTGCCATTTAAAAACTTTCTGCCATTACATATATCCTTGTCCAAAGTACCCATAAAACTCTGAAAGTGCTCAGTAATGGCTAACAGTATCAAAACAGAGACTTCCAGACAAATATTCTTCATATAATGCAACTCAGGGTCAGGGACAGTACTTTGCAAATTAAAACTGACTACATCAATTGCAGACCCAAATATTTAGCCAGTCAAGAATCTTCCCTTGAAGCATAATTCCGATTAACAATGCCTCTCCCAGGAAGGCAGCAACTCCAGTCTTATTAACACAGATATTTGAGTGAGTTTACAAGCAGTCAGATAGGTAGGTTATATACCCAAAGGACAAAACTCTGCATTTAAGGTCTCCCATATCTCCAGAAAGGATTTTTTTGGGTGACAGAAAAGCTAATTGCCTGAGATTTCTGCTATAACAGCTACTAAAATGTCATTCCAAAATTATTTGTCAAGCCTTAGAGTTCCCCAATTTGTTTTTCTAAATTCAAATGGCCCCTGTGAAGACGCTTGAAAGGAGAAAAAAATCAGAATGACTAATAGTAGCAGACTACTTACTAATAAAAGGAGGCTCAGTAGCACAGTGGACCAAATACTGGATCTGAAGCCAGAAAGATATCTTCCTGAGTTCAAATCTGACCTCAGATACTGCTTAGCTGTATAACCCTACATAAGTTACTCTACCCTAGTTACCTCAGTTTCCTCATCTACAAAATAAACTGAAGAAGGAAATGGCAAACTACTCCAGTATCTTTGCCAAGAAAATCCCAAAAGGGTCAGACACAATTGAACAACAACCAAAAATCCTACCTCATAAGAAGGTCTCAGATTCTGCAGCTGAAAATGCTGCAGAAATGGCCCAGATAGAATCATAGAATGTTAGAATGGGGTGGTACCTAAAGAGCATCTTGAGACGTCCTGTTGTGAAGTATAAAGCAGTGGGCTTGGAATAAAGAAGAAGAGGCTTTAAATCCTACCTATTAGAGATGTGATGCTATACAAGACACTGGATAACCATCCTGGAAAAGTCACATAATCCCTGCCTGCCTTTATTTCTTAAACCTGAAAATGAGGAAATTGGGTCGATAGCCTCTAAGGTACCTTGTAGCTCTAAATTAATAATCTAAATATTTCCTCTTTTCAGAAGAAGGGACTTCTGGGTAGTGTATAGTTTTCCCAGACTGAAGGATCATGAGTCCTTTGAGAATTGGAGTCAGCTGGGGTATGGATGTGAGCCAGGGGTAGCAGCCAAATTTGCAAATGAAAGGCACAGATTCCCAAGCTTGACTATGATAGTGAGCAGTTTGGCTCAGTGATTTGGGGTGAGGAAGGCAGGGTTGCGCTTCATGGTGAACTTAAAAGAATCCTACAACCTCATCTTTCAGAGGAAGAAAAAGGGCTTAGAAAGAAATATCAAAGTCACACAGGAAGTATGTGGGAAGAGGTGAGGGTGGAGGGAGCAGAGATCCAAATATCCAGTGCTATTTTTTCTACCCCAAACTGCCTCTGCCCTCTAAGGAAGGGAGAGAAAAAGAGATCATTGATCACTAATGTTAGGATGTGAATACTTGTGGGGGAGGGAATTGTGAGGAGCAGCCTTTAGAAACCAGCCAATATTTAGGTTATAACTCAGCCAGGGCTGTAACCAGGGTGGGGTGATGGAGGCTTTCTCACAGGGTATAGATGGCAAAGTAGAAATAAAGTGCCCTCCTTAGCAGGAATAAGTGGTTAGATAGGAAGCTACCAGATGACCATCTGGGGTGAGACCTTCCTTCTTCACATGAGCGAATACTTCAGGCTGCATGCCCCCAGTGAAGCTTATGATATTTTGGTCTGAAAACAAAAATTCCTAGTTCTGGTACTAAATCCAGCATACCCTGCATGAATCTGCAGTCACATTCCCATCCAGCAATACTGCCTATCATTGGAGAAGAGATACAGTTCTCCATTTTCTGAGAATAAAGCCACAATTCCTAAGAGCAGTGTTGAGAGGATGTCCAAGTTCACACTCACAAAATGCATCGAGCAATAGAAACCCTATCAACCTCCTATTGGCTCCTGATCCAATTGAACAGAAAACCTTTGCCCAAGTTCAGAGGCTCCCACCTCATTTCCTATTCTTTACAAACTCATTAGTCTCAGGTTCAGGCTAGAGCAGGGTATGTGATGACTTTGATCCAAAGCCAAGCAACTGTAGTCTGAACCACCTGGAAGCTGAGAACAGGTAGGTAAGTGCCCAGTAATTCAATCCAGGTTGGTGCAAAAGTGTGCCTGAAAAAAAGCAGAGACTTTCTCAATATTTTCGATGCATCTCTACAAAACACAAGACCTGTGGTGCTTTCAAAAGAACCTTTTGGAGAATGAGAAAGCAAGAGGGGGAAGGATCCAAGCATTCATGCATGAAGTCCTCCTAATTAACACTGCAGTCCCCAAGTGAAAGAGAAAAGAGCATCACAATTTTTCAGAGCAAATGTTCCTCCCCTGGCAGCCTCTTTACAGTAATACTTCAGATCAATCCATTTGATTCTTTTCACTCTGTGGGCTCTTAGGAACAGACAGGGCTCCAGGGCTTCCAATAAGGACACAAGGGGAAGTAGGAGGGAGAATAATTGTTCCCTGAGTCATTTGCTCAGAAGGTCAGCTTGTGCCCCTGACTTGCTCATGATCTCTTTCCTGTGAATTATATCAACTGGAGACCACATGGGTCAAGAATGAAAACTAGAGAGACATTACAGGCTTCCCAAAAGCCTATATATATCCTGATGTCTCTAGCTGTAGCAGAGAAGCATTGTGCCCTGAATCTCTGCTACTGAAATTATCCCAGGAAGTCAGGTGAGTTAAAGACCAGGCTTGATGCCCTGTGCTTTCACAGAGAAGCCAAAATTGAACTGTGAAACTAGGAAACAAGTTATTTTTTTAAAAAGAGGGAGAGATTATGGGGCACTGAAAAGTGGCCTAGATCTGAAATCAAAGGAAATTAGTGGAGCAAATTATTGCATATTTGGTGTGACCTTGACCTCAATATGCTCCTCTATAAATGGAGAGGACTGGATTAGACATTTTCCACCTAGGTGGCACAGTGGATAGAGTGGCAGTCTGAAATCAGGAAGACTCATTTTGCGGAGTTCAAATCTGGCCTCAGACACTTAACACGTTGTAGCTGTGTGACCCTGGGCAAGTCACTTAGTCCCAATTACCTCAGCCCCCCCAAAAAATGAATATAAAGCAGTTTGTGGAACTTCATATTGAGTATTTTATATTTTACCTTGGCTCTGCACCATCTAATTAAGTGCCAGTAAATGTCTTCTGGTAAAAAGTATCAGACTTGTATAGTGCTTTTGTTGTTGTTTATCTTCTCTCTAAGATCACAGGGGAGGTTTCTGGAGATTCCTCTCTTGCCCTCACTCAGCTATGATCAATGGAGTCAGGACCTCCAGACCCATCAAACGTGGACACATGGATCTCAGGATGGCTATGGGCAAGATCACCATGATCCTCAGAATGGACATGGGCCAATCCTTTCTCACCCCTCACTCAAAGTCTCAGAACTCACTCTGGCTGCCACCCAGAGGGTCAAAGGAAAAGAGAAAAGTGGAAGTTGTCTCTGTTTTTAGCCCAGGAAGTATTCCACTCCACTCCCATCCTGACTGCTGGGGAACCAATCAGGTTTTGTTACATGGCCAGATTTAAGCCCCAGAGCTTAGTGGCCACTTAGAACCAGGAAGGGCAACTCTGAGCATGTTCCAGGGGATGACCCTTCTCATACCTGCAGCCCCTCCCTCCCACTCTCGCATATTACATCATATCCCCCCAGAGGGTTAGCTGGTCTGCCCAAGATATACCAACACAAAAAGCAGCACAAATCTATCTTAAATACTTACCTTTTCCTTAAACTGTGTATGAGTGAAGTCCCTGATGAGTCTTTCTAGCATCCAGGACAGCTGAATATTTCCATCTATGTTCCTGTTGGTAGCAAATTAATCCAGTTAAAATCAACACTGCACTCTAGAATGATAGCACATTTATTTGTCACAAAATTCCCTTATTCCTCACTTCTCTGACAAGTTCCTCTAGTTATTATGTTAATTATAAGTCCTTAAGGGCAGAAATAGTGTCTCCTACCTCTCTTCTCCCCAGTGCCTAATATGGCACTTCACATATTGGCAGGCATCCCATAAATGTTGATAATAAAGACTATGATGGTAATGACAATTTTTATTCATTTTCTAAGTTCTGGACAAACAAATAAATACCTTCCTTATTTTCTGGCAGAACAAACAAAAAATAATGAAGTTCATTCTGATTACATGAAATAATAATGACATAATAATGATGATACCTTCCATTTGCATATTGCTCTGATGATATATCTAATGCTATCATGGGGTATTTTCATTTCCTCTAAATGAATTATCTGGGAAAGCCATTTAAAATCAACATTTTAACATGATCATAAGAGGCAGTCTGACAGCATTCTTATGAAGGGTTAATTTGAAAAATGGCTCAAAGTTTATTAATGTATTCCAGCAGATTATGGAAATATGCTACAATGTAGGTATGCCTAATTAACGCAAGCCTAACATGCAGGCCAATAATTGGACACTTCCTATTCTCTTTGAGTTCACCCCCTGCATAGAATGCTTTAATGAGATGGTGGGAAAGCATTTAGTTGAGTTAGACTGCAAAACCACTCAATCACCCCATGTTGTTCATAGCGAGGTGTCAATAAGGGGAAATACAGAATGTCTCAGGCAGACAAAGGCTTATTCAGTCTCCCTTTGCATATTAATCTTTCCTGAGCAGAAATATTTCACTTTGAGAAGATCAGTGAGCATAACAATCAAGCTAGCAAAGATTACAAGCCCTCTGGTTTCTTAAACCTGGCTTATAGAGGAAAATCACTCCACCTTGCCTTTTGAAATGAGAATAAAGTCACTGAACTCACAGAAAACGGATGATAGTTCTTTGCAAAATGCTTTGAAATGCCCAGAAAAAAGGGAAAAGGGATGCTTTGTGCTAGGACCAGGTAGCTGTAAACCTTAAAGTTTATCTGGCCCATACCAGTCAAGGCTGTCTTATAGACAAATGATGTCCATAATAAGCAGCTGAGTGGCTTAGTGAATAGAGCTCCATACTTGAAGTCAAGATATTTGTTGTTTCCATGGTTTTTCAGTTGTTTTCAGTTTTGTCTAACTCTTTCTGACCCTATTTGGGGTTTTCTTGGCAAAGATACTAAAGTGATTTGCTATTTTTTTCCAGCTTGTTTCTTACAGATAAGGAAATTGAGGCAACAAACATGACTGTGGACAGACTTCAGGAGACAGTAGAGGACAGAAGGGTCTGGCTTGCTATGGCCCATTGGATTATGAAAAGCTGGACAGATTGATTGAAGAACAACAGTAACAAACTGAGGCAAATAGAAACCTGAATTCTGATCCTATTTCAGACACATACTTAGCTGTGGGATTCTAAACAAGTCACTTAATCCCTCTGCTTCAGTTAATTCACCTGTAAAATTAGGATAATAATAATACATATCTCTCAGGGCTGTTGTAAGAATTTAATGCAATAATATATGTAAAATACATTGCAAACTTTAACATGATATCTAAATATTAATTGTTATTTTTCCTTCCCCTATTAGATTGTAAACTAAATGCAACCAGGACTGTTCTTCAATTTTCTTTGTAGCCCCAGCTCTTAACTCAGTGCTTAATAAATGCTTGTTGCCTGATTGACTAACAGATATTTGTCATATCTTAAGGAGATAATAAGATGGGTTTGAAGTTAGAAGAGAGGCTTTAAATTGTAACTGTCACATAATCACAGATTTAACCTTTGTGAGCCTCACTTCCCTTTTATTTAAAATGAGGGATATAAGCTATGACTTCTGAAATCCCTTTCAAGTCTAAATCTATGATCCTCTGATTCTGTATTCAATCACTATGGTAGAAGCAAAAGCAGAAGCTCTTTAAGATCTTCAGCAAAGGAAAAAGACATATATGTGCCAAAATGTTTGTGGCAGCTCTTATTGTTGTAGCTAGAAACTGGAAGATGAATGGATGTCCATCAGTTGGAGAATGGTTGGGTAAATTGTGGTATATGAAGGTTATGGAATATTATTGCTCGGTAAGAAATGACCAGCAGGAGGAATATAGAGAGGCCTGGAGAGACTTAAATCAACTGATGCTGAGTGAAATGAGCAGAACCAGAAGATCACTGTACACTTCAACAACAATACTGTATGAGGATGTATTCTGATGGAAGTGGAAATCTTCAACATAAAGAAGATCCAACTCACTTCCAGTTGATCAATGATGGACAGAGGTAGCTACACCCAGAGAAGAAACACTGGGAGGGGAATGTAAATTGTTAGCACTAATATCTGTCTGCCCAGGTTGCATGTACCTTCGGATTCTAATGTTTATTGTGCAACAAGAAAATGATATTCGCACACATGTATTGTACCTAGACTATATTGTAACACATGTAAAATGTATGGTATTGCCTGTCGTCGGGGGGAGGGAATAGAGGGAGGGGGGGTAAATTGGAAAAATGAATACAAGGGATAATATTATAAAATATATATATATATATATAATAAAAAAAAAAAAAAAAAAAAAAAAAAAAAAGATCTTCAGCAAAGCCTTTCTT
The DNA here is from genome assembly GCF_048593235.1 of Sminthopsis crassicaudata. Classification (NCBI taxonomy): domain Eukaryota; kingdom Metazoa; phylum Chordata; class Mammalia; order Dasyuromorphia; family Dasyuridae; genus Sminthopsis; species Sminthopsis crassicaudata. Next base: position 576,546,610 of record NC_133617.1, on the reverse strand, counting down.
AGGTCTGGCCCTCACTTCCTTTGATTATAAAATGAACAAGTTGGATTTCACAATCCCCTAAAAATGGAAAATGGAGAATCATTCTTTATTATGTACAATTTTGCAGCAGCACAGAATGCTGGAGTTGGAGTCAATAAGACATCCATGTTCAAATTTCCCCCAAACAATTAGTAGCAAGGCGATCCTGGGCAAGTCACTTAACCAGAGGGATTAATTGATCTTATGCAAGCTAGCACAACCTCAGTCCCAAAGGTCAATCTCTCCTGATTGGAGGAAATCAATATCTATACCTGCAAGAAGGAGTGGCAGAGTTGATGAAAGGAGAAAGGAGAACTCTTCATTTTTCTTTGTACTCTCTTCAAGTTTGTTTCTTTGTGCTCTGTACTCCTTTGGGTGCTCCTGACTTCCAAGTTCAAGAGAAAAGATGGGCAATGTTAACACTGCTTCAAGGTGCTCAATGGAAAGACTCTGGTAAGAAGCTGAGATGAGAGGAGCTGGCAGGCTCCACATGCCCCTATTCCAGTTTGCTACACTAGAGACTTTGGAGAACTTCCCCTTTGTGTGAGATCTGGGACTCTCTCGCTAGTGGTTGAGCTGAGTTACCTTGCTCCCTGTGGTAAAGCTCCTTTAATTTGTATTGTATGGATACTTTCTCTGAACTCTATATTTTGCTTTGATTTGGGTGAATGGGTTTCTTGGATACCTGTTATATGGAAGTAGCACTTGGTGGGAAAGGAGTCAAATCTTGGATATAAAACTTAGATTTCCCAATAATGAAACAATGACCAGAAGTTATCTTGAACCTGAAAATCACATCCCCTAGATTAATAATATTTAAAAGAGCAGATTAATATATTTCTAACCTGGTATCCCCTCTTTCTGAGGAGATCAGAAGTATCAACCTTTTGGCCTTAACTTCCTGTTTCTTCTCCTGGCAGGAGAAGGAAAAGTCTGCCTTGAAGAAGGACTGGGGGAGAAACTAGAGATGCCCTTACATGGGGCAGGGGAGGGAGATAGTCCTTATTATACTAGGAATAGAAAAAAAGACATAATCAAAAGTCTTTTCCTGGGAAGAAATAATAGAAACTTTGAAAAAATAAATAAATAATGGGAGGAGGGTAACGAGAAGGTAGATTTAAAGATGAGTCCAAGGTTATGAAACTTCAAGGAATAGAAGAGAGCTATTAAGCTGACCCACAGTCTTTATTTCTCCATGGTAACAAAAACCAATAAGCATCTCAATTACTCTTACCTGATTTGTAAAATCCTATTTTCTCACACTTGAATCATTCTGATTGTTTTTTCTCTGGAACTGCTCCAAGAGAGTCCCATTGTTTAGGCTGCAGAATATGACTAGACCTAGAATTCCTAAGAGCAGGTCTTGACCAGCACTTAGTAGAGAGGAAGGATAAACTAATGTTTCTTTGAGGCTATAATCCTATTTCTTGCTAATTTGCTTTAAAACACTTTGCTTTAAAAAACGAAATAAAACAAAACACAGCAAATGGCAGCACTTTGCCCTCTGCTGGTCACTAAAACCCTACAGAAAACTACCATCATCAACATTCCAAGCCTGCTGCCATATTGTTTAAGGATTTCTTGATTCCCACTTGATCCCTTTCTTTGTCTATCCTCTCTTTCCCCCTCAAAAAGAGAGTATGACCTAAAAAAGATATGACATCAGAAAATAGACATATTACTAATATGAATATTTTATTGCAATCCTTTTTTTCCCTTAAGTCAATTAAGCTCCATTTTTCTTTGTTATATATAAATAACTTTTCAAAAATCATTTGTCCAACTTGTCTCCACATTTTGAATTCTCATTTTATGTCACCATGTGCCAATCCCAGCTCCCAAGGCTTTTCTTTGTGAAAAAACCCTATGCTTTATTAATTAAATAATTGATTTGAATATTAAGTAGGACTGAGCCCAAAATAAAATTGCTCATTGTAAAGCCTGGGAAGGAGAAGATCCTCTGGAAAAATAAAGCTATCCCTGCGACAGAACAAATCGTACTGACAAATCCAGTTTTTTAATGCTGAAAAAGATTTGGTGAATTAAAAAGAAAGCAATGGTCTATGCTTGTTTTCATTGGCCTACTCTTGTTGGCTCCTTGGAAGGAACATGGTGACAAATCTGAATGGAATACTAAAAAGCAGAGACATCACCTTGCCTACAAAGATCCACATAGTTGAAGCTATGGTTTTTGCATTAGCAACAAATGGTTATGAGAGTTGGAGTATAAGCAAAGTAGACCACTGCAGAATTGACACTTTCAAATTGTGGTGCTAGGGAAGAATTTTGAGAGTCTGTTGGATAACAAGGACATCAAATCAGTTGATATGTAAAAACTTAATTCAGATTGTTTATTGGAAGGTCAAATTCTGAAGCTGAAGCTTAAATACTTTAACCACAGGTAAAGAAGACAGGACTCATTAAAAAGGACCGTGGTGTTGGGGAAGGTTGAAGGCAAAAGGAGAAGGTAATGGCAGAGGATGAGATGGATAGTGTTAGGAAAGCAACAAACATGAGCTTAGATAGACTTTACAAGATAATGGTGAATAAAAGGGCTTGGAGTGTTATAAGTCCATAGGGTCAGGAAGACTCAGACACAATTGACTGATTGAATAACAACTCTTGTCTCGAAAAATATGACTCGGCTTTTCCACCAATGGAGACTCCTTTAAACTTTTTAACAATGTTACTGGTGCTCAGTGTTGATAATTTAGTCATGTTTTCTGATGACAAGTCTCTTTTAAATCATATATAGGGGAAGGAGAAGATGGACAGGGAATGGGATCAACTGGGAATCAGAGAACCCTTAAATAATAAGCAGAGGCTCAGAGTGTTTTTGGATATGGTTGTTAGATCTCTTTGGGACTCTATAGAGTTAAAATTATTGAGTTTTTAAAATATATATATATATATATGTATAATGTACCTAATTATTTTAAATTAAACAAATAACTGCAAACTATTTCAGGATGCAGTTTGGTGGAGACTTAAACTGCGGGTAATCTTATTGCCTTTAGAGGGACTAGGTTGTTATTAAACTTTAGATAAGCCCCAGGCTATGATACCTTCATTCCTGGGAAATTTTCTCAACATGATAATGTCTCTGTCTGTGTTTTCCCTGGTTTGATGACTAGTGCGAAGTCATGGGGAAAATCAGGGCATTATGTCTGCACTAACCCCTCCCCAATTCATACCCAGTCCCCATCCCTTTCCACTTAGTGTGCTATGGCCAAGCTCCATTTTTTATGTCAAGATTTAATTTCTCAGGAACTCCTGAGTCTGTCAGAATAAGGTCTTTCAGATACAGATAAATACATAGTGACTATTTGAGACTTTGCCCCATCACCCCAAGGATGAATCTGAGAGCTCAGCCTTAGCACCTATCTCACATGGTTGTGCTGGGGATCAAATGAGATAATGTATGTGAAAGGACGTTGGAAAACTGTGAAAGTGCTGTATAAATAAATATAGGGTATTTATTATTTTTCCCTTCAAGCAATACTGCCCTACCTAGTTGGGATAATCATCTATCAAAGGCTAGTAGACCCTTCCAGAAGTATTGCTAACTTTCCCCTAATCTTATATATACTTATATATAAATGTACTCTGCAAGCCTGGTGGCTCAGTGCTGGGATAAATGGATATTGATAGTAGAGCTACCAATGAAATAGCACTAATAATGGTATGAAATAAAAGAGCAGGTAGGTGAAGGGAAAGGTTGGAAGGAAGGAGAAGAATAGGAAAGTTCACTTATATCACTCAGCTCTCCCAGTCCTGAATGTCAAATTATGGGAAGTATCTTTCTGGCCCTTTATAGCAAGACCATTACAAACAGAATGGCCATCAAAATCGATCTCCCATGCAATTTGTAACTAAGAGGCAGCATGCTATTAGTAGCCAGATAGGTTGATCTGAAGTTGAGAAGACTTGGGTTCAAATCCCACACTGATGCTTACAAACCACCATGAACCATGGTGACCATGACCATGAATAAATCACTTGACTTTCAGAGCCTCAGTTTCCTCAGCTACAAAACAGAGAATAATAGTGCTACTGCTCCCATCACTGCAGTGTTCTGGGGTTAGGATTTTGTAAACTTTAGAATACTGTATAAATATACATAGTCATTAACCACACTACAGAGATGGTCATACCCTTGATCTCACCATCGCCCACAAATGTTTCATTTCCATATCCATGAACTCTGACATTGCTTTTATCTGATCATAATCTTTTACAATTCCATCTTTCCCTAGGTCTTATTACCCCCTATCTGTGTTATTCACCTTCACCATGACCTATATTCCTTTTACCCCATAATTCTTTCCTTGGCCATCCTCCCTGCTCTGGTTATATTTCCCCTTTATTTCAACAACTTGGTAAGCCAGTTCAACTCTACACTCGAATCCCTTGATCTCTTGTCCTATCACTTACCATGCCATGTCAAAACCCAGCTGTAGATGACCAGCTGGCTCCTTGGACCTTATAATTGTGATGATTAATTCATTTGAAGAAAAATCAATAGGATCCATCTCTAATTTATGTTACATAATATCAACTGGCCTCTCATTATAACAAGTCAATTCTTTTATACTCCTCTAATTTGCTATCCTTTTCAATACAGTGGCTATTTTGGATCTTTTCATTCTTCCTCAAGTTCTTCCATGGCACTCTTTCCCCCAATCCTCTAATTTCATGACTTCCCTTCATAATCAACCAAAAAAATTGATACCATTCATTAAGAGCTCTCTCTTCTTCCCTCCTCCTCATCACACATCACTTATTTTTTCCCCACTATCCCTACCTTCATTCATGTCTTACATGAAGTTGACCTTTTCCTTTCCAAAATAAATCCCTTTTCATGCTGCCACTGGTTACTTCCTTGCTGCCCACAAAAAGTGCTCCTGTCTCCCTATTCTTAAAAACCCTTATTTGATCTGTCCATTTTGATAAGCTACCATTCCATACCTCTCTTTCCCTCTTAGGCTACACTCATCAAAAAAGTCATCTCTGGTATGTTATTTTATTTCTATTACTTGTTTCTAAATTATCTACATTTGGCTTCTAATTTCATAATTCAATTGTATTTTCCCTTTCCAAAGTTACCAATGAGATCTTGACAAGTTGACATTTGACAATTTTAATAGCTTTTTCTTCCTTCTCATCTTTTTTATCCCTCTTGTATTCTTGGACACTGTCAATGAACATTTCTTGGATCCTCTTTCTTCTTGAGATTTTCATGACATTGTTCTTTCCCAGTTCTCCTAGATAATGAGTCCTTCTCAGCTTTCTCCGCTAGATCTTCATTAATGTCATACCCGTGAACTTTGGGTCCTCCAAGACCTTTTCCTTAGCCCTCTTTTCTTTTCTCTATACTCATTTTGACTTCTGTAGGTTCAGTGATCATTTCTTTGAAGATGAGTCCTAATTGTATATATCCAAATTAGTTTCTTCCCCTTATCTCTTCTCACCTATAATGTAACCTTTTGGCAATTTAATTTTTAAAGAACTAGATTAATTAATTAATTTAGGCAGGATTATCTTTTAAAATTTATTGACATGGCCTGACAATGAACAATTAATTTTTCTCTAATTATTTGCCTGCCATTATATCAATAAATAGCATGTTTAAGTTTTTTTGTAAATATAATTCTAGTCTATGTTTTGATAGGTAATGTCTCAAATATTATAAATATATATATACACATATATGTATATATATATATATTCTAGGATTATTGTACCTGGGATTTTTCCGAGCTCTTCTTAATGGATTTTGTTGCTAATATAAAGAAAAGTTAATAATTTATGTGGCTTTATTTATCTTGATATTTTTCTAAAATTATTAGTTTTTTCAATACATTTTAGTTGGATCCCTAGGGTTCTTTTCATGGATTATTATATCATCTGCAAAAAAGGATAATTGTTTCTTCTTTACTTATGCTTATTCCTTCAATTTCTCTTTTATAAAAATTTTATTATTATTATAACTAGCATTTCTACTATTATATCAAATAAGAGTTGTAGATAATGGACATTCTAATTTTATTCCTGATCTTATTGGAAAAATCTAGCATTTCACCTTTATCAAAACCAAAAAAAATTCTGGCTTTTGGTTTTAGGCAAATGCTATTTATCACATTATTCTTGTGTATCTTACTATGGGTTTTTTTTTTAAGAAATATAAATGAGTTGTATTTTGTCAAGAGTTTTTTCTGGATCTATTGGCAAAATGTGATCTTTATTTATTAACATGATTTATTTTTACACTTTTCCTAATATTGAACTAAGCCTGAATTCCTAGTATCAACTAAACTAGTAATAAAATAATATTTTTAATATAATTGCCCATTTCCTTGTTAATATTTTATCAATACTTTATATCAGAACTTGTTAGGGATATTGGCTGATTTTTCTGCTTTATTACAACTAATTTATGTAGTTAGACTATATTTTACAGAAGAAATTTAGTATCATCTTCTCCCCCCCCCCATTTTTGCCATGCTAGAATTAATTTTTTTGAATATTTGATAGCAGCCATTTGTAAAACTATCTGGTCTAGAGTTTCATTTCTTTGGGAGTCCATTTACAGCTTTTTAAAGTTTCTTTTTCTAAATTTGTGTTAGTTAAATTTTCTATTTTTGTTATATTGATCTAGGAGCTTTACATTTTGGAAATAATCTATTTAATTTAAATTATCATTTTGTTGACAATATAGCTGAGGAAAATGATTTCTTATAATTTCTCTTCAATTATTATAAATTTTCCTCTTCGTATTTCATAACATTAATTTATTGTTCCTTCCTCTCTTTTAAAAAATAAGATCATATAACAGTTTGTTTTATTAATTTAGCTTTGTTTTGTTTACCAAAAAAAAAAAAAAAAAAAGAAAAGAAAGAAAGAAAAGAAAAGCCTCACATTTTTATTGATTAATTCTAGGTCTTCAAAATTGCTAATCTTTTCTTGATTTTCAAATTTTCTCTTTTTGTTTTTTAAATTGCAGCTAAAAGACAATTGACAAAAAAATCTAAATACCATATTTCAAGAAATCCTAAAATTAAATGGCCTTGATCTATGTTTTCAATTAAATTATTTTATCTCTACTTAATCTTTTGAATCTTTTCCTCAAAAAACCCTTTATTGATTGTAGTATTTATTACCTAATAGTAAAAAAGGAAGTGTTAACTATTTCTTCTTTTCTTAATTTGATTATGATGTTTTTATGTCCATTCACATGGTTAATTTCTGTAACAGATGCCATGCACAGATGAGAAGTGATATTTTTATTTGTTTATATATTTGTTAGATTTCTCTAGGTCTTAAAGATACACTAAGGTCCTCAACTATTGTGTATTTGGTGTCTATTTCTATCATATGATTATCTTGTGCTTTAAGTACTTAAATGTCATTCCATTCATTTTATATTTATGATATGAATATTATATATATATACATATATATGTTTATATGTATATATATAAAACAGTGATATTATTTCACTCTCTATAGTGTTTTCAATGAATCCTTTTGGACCTACTTTCTAGGTCAGGTGCTTTTGATAGTGTTTTTTTTTTTAACTTTTTGCTTTTGGTCTTAATATTTCTTATTATCTCCAAAAGTCATTGAGTTCTGTTTATTCCATCCTAATTTTTAAGGACTGTTTCCATTTGGTATTGTTTTTCGTGTTTTGTTCCACAATGTTTATTCTTCTTCCAATTATTTCCTCAAGAGATCTTATTTCACTTATAATTTCATTTCTTTACCCTTTACTTCACTTCCTTCTAGTCTCTCTTGGAGTCCTTGTAGCCCAGTCATTTTTCTTTCCTTAGTCTTTATTTAAACTTTTTGCAGAGTTACTTTATTCCTCTGGGTTTATCTCTTTGAATTGAGTCCAGAATTTTCTTATGTTTAATCATAACTTCAACTTCAGTTCCTAATTTGGACATTTTGCCAAATCCAGGCTACATACCCCTTTGAACTCTTGGTTGGGTTGGTCAGGTCCTGATAGGCCTTTATTTTCTTTGGATTCTAATACTGGCTACTGCCTCTCTATGGTATGTCTGTACTCTGAGCAATAACGGGTTTCATGTCTCCTTGGATCATCCTTGCTCGGAGCACTTCAGTTTTTAGGAGTCGCTGAACCACCTTGATAAGAGTTGTGTGGACTTCCATAGTCTCTAAAGTCTTCCAATCAGAGTTCTGTAGGTATCAGGTGTCTCTAACATATCTCTGTTGTACCGCCTGTCTGTTTACCTGAGTGTTGTTTTCCCTAATAGAACCTTTTCCCCAACACTGGCAGGCTTCTGACTATTTTTGTGCAGTCCTGATCTAGATGAAGCAGCTTACCATTTTTCTTTCCCTTTAGACTTAATGATCATTATTCAAGTAGTGCCATTTTTAGCTCTTTCTTGGATCAACTGTGAAAGAACTGAATCCTCTATGACCATTCACGCTACCATCTTAACCAAACATTCATATGTTTTCTCATTTAAAACTCACGACAATCTTATGAGGAAAAGAATGAATATATTGTTATCCCCATTTTATAGATAATTGAAATTCAGAAAAGTTAAATGACTCCTTCAAGTTATGATAATTAGTAACCATATGTATATATGTACTTATCAGAAATTATATTACTATTATATTGCATTAATAATAGTGTTCATTGTAAAACTTAGACAAAAATAGAAGTTTTTAAAAGGTTAAGATACAGATGAAAAATATTAGCTCCAAAGGAAACAGTGAGCTTCTGGAATTTATTGAAGATGAAGATAATAATGTTAAACCTTCCAATTAGAAAAATCATTTTGGTATATGTGATGGATTGGAGAGATTTGAGTCAGGGAGACCAAGAAAGAGGGTCTTAAAATAATTCAGGATATGATGATATCCTCTAGATCTTCAATCTCCCTAGACTTTGAATGAGGGACCACAAGTGTATTGTCAAGAGGAGTAGATTTACAATATGAGCTAAAGGCTGAGGTTTGAGTCCTGGTTCTGGTACTTCCTAGTTGTTTAACCTTAGTCAAGTCACTTAGCCCCTTTATGCCCCATCGTCCTCCTGAAGTGAGAGGGTTACATAAGATTAGCATAATTAATCAAAACACAAAAAGGGAAATTATAAGCATTAGAGGGGTTGCCAGAAAATAATTACTTTAATGCACTGTTAGTAGACCTGTAAATTAGTCCAGGCATTCTGGAAAACAATTTGGAACTATGCCTCCAAAGTCACTAAACTTTTTGACCCAGGGATGCTGCTTCTAAGCTTATACCCCAAAGAGATCAAAAGGAGAAAGGAAAGAGCCATTTTGGCAAAAAAAAAATATTTACAACAACTCCTTTTGCAGTGGCAAAGGACTGGAAACTAAAGGAGTAGTCTTCATTTGGGGGATGGCTGAACAAATTATGACATATGAATATCATGTGTTAGGATTACTAAGTGAGAACTCAGGTTGTCTGGATAGTGACAAGGTGAGAATTCAGGTTGGACAATTACAAGGTGAGAACTCAGGTTGACTTGATGGAAGGAGCAGGCTCATTGGCTGAGGTGGTCCTTCCTGCAGAGAGCCCCGTCAAGCCTGATGCAATGCAGAGTCTTTTTTTTGTTCTATCTCTGGGAGTCCTCTCTTTTATTCTCCCAGAGAATGGGCGTGGGATAATGCAAGGGCTTCTGGGAAGAACCACCTCAGCCAATGAGCTTGCTCCTTCTATCAAGTCAACCTGAGTTCTCACCTTGTAATTGTCCAACCTGAATTCTCACCTTGTCACTATCCAGACAACCTGAGTTCTCACTTAGTAATCCTAACATTTCCCCCTTTCTTTTGATTTAGAACATAGGACAGTCATGATCTTGAAACATAAATCCATCAATATGGGAAGTATTACACATAATTACATAAATTACATAAGCACATAGTAACATAGTAACATAATACATGCTAGAAGTATATGACAAATAACATAATCAAAGAATCATAAATTGAAAATTTATAAATGTAAATTTATAAAAGTAATCCTAACAATCATGGAATATTATGTCATAAGAAATGAATCTAGGCATTGTAAAAGGATTTGTATGAACTGATGGAGACTAAAAAGAGCAGAACATGAACAATTTAAATATAGCAGCTTCATGCAGATTTTGATAATCTTCAGAATTCTGATCAATACAGTGACCAATCATGATTGTAGAAGAGTGTTGATGAATTCTACCCATCTTCTAACAAAGAAATAATACATTAGGATGCAGAATAAGATATACATTTTTTTAATTTGGATAATATAAATATTTGTTTTCTTTTAATAGTATATTAAGGAGAGTCACTTTTTCTTTTTCTTTTTTTTTGCAATGAAGAAGAGATGGAAAAGAGAGAAAATATATACTTATTATTTGAAAATAATTTATTTTCACAACTATGTCATTTTGCTATTAAAATGAAGGTGTTGACCGTATGTATACCAAGATAAGATCAAAATGGGTCCATGATTTAGGCATAAAGAGGGAGATAATAAATAGATTAGAGGAACAGAGGATAATCTACCTCTCAGACTTGTGGAGGAGGAAGGAATTTATGACCAGAGGAGAATTAGAGATCATTATTGATCACAAAATAGAAGATTTTGATTACATCAAACTAAAACGTTTCTGTACAAACAATACTAATGCAAACAAGATTAGAAGGGAAGTAACAAATTGGGAAAATATTTTTAAAAACAAAGGTTCTGACAAAGGTCTCATTTCCAAAATATATAGAGAACTGACCCTAATTTATAAGAAACCGAACCATTCTCCAATCGATAAATGGTCAAAGGATATGAACAGACAATTCTCAGATGAAGAAATTGAAACTATATCCACTCATATGAAAGAGTGTTCCAAATCACTACTGATCAGAGAAATGCAAATTAAGACAACTCTGAGATACCACTACACACCTGTCAGATTGGCTAAGATGACAGGAACAAATAATGATGAATGTTGGAGGGGATGTGGGAAAACTGGGACACTGATACATTGTTGGTGGAGTTGTGAAAGAATCCAGCCATTCTGGAGAACAATCTGGAACTATGCCCAAAAAGTTATCAAAATGTGCATACCCTTTGACCCAGCAGCGCTACTACTGGGATTATATCCCAAAGAAATACTAAAGAGCAGAAAGGGACCTGTATGTGCCAAAATGTTTGTGGCAGCTCTTTTTGTAGTAGCTAGAAACTGGAAGATGAAAGGATGTCCATCAGTTGGAGAATGGTTGGGTAAATTATGGTATATGAAGGTTATGGAATATTATTGCTCTGTAAGAAATGAGCAGCAGGAGGAATACAGAGAGGCTTGGAGAGACTTAAATCCACTGATGCTGAGTGAAATGAGCAGAACCAGAAGATCACTGTACACTTCAACAACAACACTGTATGAGGATGTATTCTGATGGAAGTGGAAATCTTCAACATAAAGAAGATCCAACTCACTTCCAGTTGATCAATGATGGACAGAGGTAGCTACACCCAGAGAAGGAACACTGGGAAGTGAATGTAAATTGTTAGCACTAATATCTGTCTGCCCAGGTTACTTATACCTTCGGAATCTAATACTTAATGTGCAACAAGAAAATGGTATTTACACACATGTATTGTATCTAGGTTATATTGTAACACATGAAAAATGTATGGGATTGCCTGTCATCGGGGGGAGGGAGTAGAGGGAGGGGGGGATAATTTGGAAAAATGAATATAAGGGATAATATTATTTAAAAATATATAATAAAATTAAAAAATAAAATAAAATAAAATGAAGGTGTTGAATTCAATATCCTTGAATCTGTGCTCTTTTGGTCCTATGAATGAGTTACCTGCTTTCTCCTTCTCCAATGTAATGAAGCTAGAAGCACCTTTCTGAATCTATCAATCACTTATCTTGTGCCAGGCTTTAGAATTTTAGAATTTTCTAGATGTTGACTCTGAGCAAGTCATCTAATCTATCTGGTCCCCCTGTAAAATTAGAGGATTGGACTAGATTTGCCCTATTTGAGCTGCTTTAGTCCTGAGTTGGTGAGTAATAAACATTCAGAGAGTGGATGAATTTTCAAATTCTAATGAGTGTTTAAAATACCAAACCTTTTCAGGACCTTGCCTAGTGGCGATGTTTGATTTGTGCTTATTTGTAGAAGTGAATCTATTATTTATCAGTATAAATAATTTGCACTCTAAATGCCTTATTTTTGTTGCTGCTTATGCTTTTTAATCTCTGAAAGTGAGTCCTGAAGACTCAAGTTGTTCACCAATGAAAGGAAACTGTAAAGAAAATAAAAGGTGCAGGTGGGGTAGGTTAAATTCCCTTAATGCCGGCCATGGGCCCATCCTAATTTTCTTTGGAATTCAGGCATAAAGCTTACAGCTTATCCTCATGACTGATGGAATTTGAATTTAAGTGCCTGATTCCAGCATTTAAGGAGCACCACAGTCTGCCTCCGGTTTACCTATCTAACTTTATCTCCTATCATATATTCTATCTCATCTACATATATTCTTACATTCTAATCTATTAGCACTATGATCTATCTCCTGTCTTCTTTCAGAAGAGCACTTTTTGCATACAACACTCCACTTCACCCTCTGGAATGGACTCTCCTTGTTCCTTCCCTCTCTTTTTCTATTAAAGTTCCTCCTTTCCTTTCAGGCCCAGCTCAAACCCCACCTTCTCCATGAAGCTTTCCCTGAACACTCTACTCTTGCTGGATGGAACGGATTTCTCCCTCCTTAGATTTCTCTGTCTGGACCTCTCTTTCAAACTTATCTCCATCATGTTATTCTTGCCAAAAATTAGGACCATGGGATCTCAGGCTTTTGTTCAGGAGAGAAAACAGACCTTACAGGTCATGTGGCCCAGGATTTTTTATCTTTTTTTATGAGTCTTGGCCCCCTCTGGCAGTCTAGAAAAGCTTATTGGCCCATTCTCAGAATCATGTTTTAAATGCATATAATAAAATATATGTATATACATAAAATAGAAAACATTGAATACTAAAATAGAAATAATAATAATAATAATAATAATAGCTAGTAGTTATATAAGTAGTAGTTATATAGTAGTTATATAAGGCAGCTAGGGTGCGGTGTATAGAATACTGGAAGCAAGGAGGGCAGCTAGGTACAGTGACTGAGCTTGGAGTCATTCTACTTGAGGAGGGAAACCTAATACATTTAAGGACAGGATGCTGTAATAAGAAGAGCGGTGGCTCTGGAGTGAAAAAAAAAACCTAGATTCAAATCCTGAGTCAGCTACTGTGTGACCTTAAGCAAATCAGTCGACCTCTCTGAGCCGAGATTTCTTCCACTCATAAATGAGGGATTTGGACTAAATAAGCTCTAAGGCTCCTTTGGGTTCCAACTCTATAATACCACAAAAGAATTGATTACGGGCTAATTGGCATGATACAGACTCTGATTGTTACAGGCAGACAGAGGAGAGGGCAATAGAATGAGCTAAAGTGGTCAGAGACACAAAGAGACAGAATTTATCTTCTTCTGCCTTTACTTTGTATATCTCCTAATATCGGCCATTCTGCACTAAAACTATAGCATCATGCTATATGTTTGTTTATGTCTTGCCTCATACTGATTGCGAGCAGATTATACAGATTATGGACTTTACAGAAGAAGCCAGATCTTACTGGTCTTGGGAATCTCCCCAACAATACAATGCCTCATAATAATAACAAGGCATTGTATCAGTGTCTCACATAAGAGGGTAAGAATCTGTGATTTGCCCATAGAGACTAAGTGACTTATTCAGAGTCATGAAACCAGTCCATATTATAGGCTGGATTTGCCTTCCTGATTCCAAGTCCTACTCTCAATTTGCTTTCTCATGCTGGTTCTATCTGCACAGAGCAAACACTTAATAAAAGCTGGGTGAAGAAATTATAATCCTTAATCACTTTTAAGTTAAATTACATTTGGTAATTTACATTTAGTAATAAATTACATTTATACTCTTTTAAGGAGACAGGGATGGAAATTGTCAGAGATGGCCCATCCTTTGAAAGATTTCCAATAAAATGGTTTAAGTGAAGTTTTGTCCATAAAAGGGAAAGATTCCATTGCCTGGAAAATGCATTTATATGGAACATTTTTTTTTCTGATGGCAGATCTGTGAAGCAGGAGTGCCCTTCCCCTCAAGGCAGGGTTGGACTGATTACCCAGAATGCCAGCATCTGCCCACTGGCCTGCAGGAGAACCACTTCTCAAATCAAAGCAGGGAGGAAACATAGGGCACAACCCGACCATCCTCTTTGAACTTCATTTTGGGGAGAAGGAGGGCAAGGGGATCTGGCCTTGTAAGCCTGGTTTCTCATAATTGCTTCACTTCTTCCCTTCTTTTGGGCTCTGAGATGAGGCAAGGGAGAAAATTATACAAAAGAAATTAACATTGTGAATCAGCTTCCTTTGTAGTGGGAGAAAAATCCCATGGCCAGGAGGGAACGCCCCATTGTTGGCTTAATCTAAAATGAGATGTCTCAAAAATGGAGGGAGCACAGGATCTGAAAGTCAGAAAGCTGTGTGGCTCTGGGCCAATCACTAAACTGCTGTCTGCCTCAATTTACTCAGCTGTAAAATAAGAATAAAATCTACCTCCTAGCACTGTTGTGAGGATCAAATGATATCACATTTATAAATTGCTTAGCATAGTGCTTGGTACGTAAAAGGCATTTAATAAATGCTTGTTCCCCCTTCTCCCACCTTTGACTCTGACCCCTAGCCTGTCCCAGTACCAGCGTGACCTGTTTTCTTTCTTCTTGCTCAAACCTGGCACTGACAGCACAGCCTGCAGAGAAGACTCACCCTGTCTCATGCAGTTTATTTTTCTTCCCATCGACTGGGATGTGACAGATGTTGTAGGGCCAGGCTGGCAAAGCAAATTGTCTGCAGACAGCCAAAGCCCAAGAATAGGAGGGGTCTGACTGAGCCCTTTGTCTGTCACCTGTCAGGTTCAAGCACTGGGAGCAGGGCACAATTAGCCAAAATCTTTATCTACCAGGCCTTTGTGCACGTTGAAAACATATTTTAGAGTTCAGCTTAGGAGGAATGGGGAAGGGACACATGGGAGGGATCACCCCTCCTCATTAACTATTAGTGGTATCCAGGTGCCAAGTGGGATTCAGAAGCATCCAGAGTGAGGAAACTAGTTTCCAGTAATGTGCACTTTCCAGGGATAAAGGGAAAAGTAAAGAAAAGGAAAAAAAGAGGAAGAGAGAGAGAAAGAAAGAAAAACAAAGGGAAGGAAGAAAGAAGGGAGAGGAAGAGATAGGAAAAAAAAGAGAGAGACAGAGACAGAAACAGACACAGAGAGAGAGAGGGAGGGAAAGAGAACAAGGCCTGAATGTCAGGGCTGTTCTAGCTATGATTGACTGCCCTTTTGTCCTTAATGTAACTCCTGCTGATAATGAGGTAGGGAGTAGTTGATGACAGATCTGTAGCCTGGGATACCCTCCCCTCCTTCCCCTCTCTTTTCTTCCCCTCCCCCAAGCACTGGCACTCTGGTAAATGGCTCTCTGAATCTGGTCTGATGCAGCATCTTCCCAGCCCCAGCGTATTATTCCTGCTTTCCCTCCTTTCCTTCTTTCCTTCCTCTCCCATCTCCTCACAAAGCTGACCTATTAACACTGAAAAGGACCTCAGAAAAGAATTTTGCTGCTTTCTCAAGCAGTGATCAGAACACCTCTAAGAATCTCCATCCTCAGTTCCAAATACTAAGTCCATTGACAACTTCTTTTGATCCCACACAAGCACACCCAAAACAGGTTCTGGCTTTCATTCACCCCACAGGGTCTGATCCACCCACATCTAACCACCTCACCTACCCCTCCCTCGGGGCTCCCCATCAGCTAGCTACCAAGGAGAGTTCAGCCAAGTCAAACAATTGCTAACCCTAGAGCTTGGCAACTCAGAAGCTGACCCC
The DNA here is from genome assembly GCF_048593235.1 of Sminthopsis crassicaudata. Taxonomy (NCBI): domain Eukaryota; kingdom Metazoa; phylum Chordata; class Mammalia; order Dasyuromorphia; family Dasyuridae; genus Sminthopsis; species Sminthopsis crassicaudata. The sequence goes on along the minus strand of NC_133617.1, from coordinate 576,530,634 downwards.
AGGGGCTTTGGGAAACATTGGGATGCTCATATTTCTTAGCACATGGGAGAGGATGAGTCATTTGGCAAATTTCTGAGCAGCAGGAAGAAACCATCAAACTCTGTTCTGTGAGTGCCCCTCACTGGTCGCTTATGTTCCTGAGGAGCTCGGATTGGTTATTCAAGCCTCTCAGACCATTCTCTTCCTCGACCCCTCCCCCAAACTCCTAAATCTTCATCCCCAGAACAAACAGGTATGATCATTTCTCTTTAATAAAGACCACATCTTTTGGAGGAGGCTTAGTCAGACTGAGACAGCCCAGACTCACATAGTAAAGAGCTTTAGAGATAACCAGAAGCTGGAAACAGGGTTTCCATAAGGAAACTAAGCTGACATGCTTCTTTCTCAATGGCATTAAGTCACAGATTCAGGGAGCCTTAAATGAATGAAACTGAGAAAGGTTCTGGAATAAACAGATAATATTTTAGCTATAAATTTGTTCACATGTTGTAGAATGACAGATTAATCTACTAAATTTTCACTTCAAGGTCTAGTCTCAGAGTTAGAGATGGTCATGCTGAATGGAAGAGAGGGACAAGGTGGGGAATTAGTCTTTCTGACCCAAAAGATCAGAGCCCTTCCCAGGAGAAGCAGGGTCTGAAAATGGTGTTTGATAGAAGGGTTGGTCTATGGGGATTGTATAATTGGAAATGCCCCCCCAAAAGAAAAATACAAATTGTCACCTGCCTGGGAGCCAAGTGTAGTCTTTGGAAGACCTCTATTCTAATATATTTGTCCTGAAATAGCAAGGAATCGGCATAGATGTATCTTCTCCAGATAAATGAAAATCAAAAAGGCATCTTGGTGCATCAATTAGAGGGCCAACCTTAGAATCGGGAAAATGTGGGTTCAAAATCCCCACCTCTGACACATACTAGTGTTGTGATCATGATCAAATCACTTAATCCCTGAAATTTTCCACATCAGGAATTCTATACTCTGCTAAAATCACCTAATATTTCCTTTCCTTCCCTTTCCACTACCCCTAAAGCAAACAAAGAAAAATCTGCCTTTAAAAATCAAAATTTTTTCATTATTATTATCTTTCTTTTAATCTCTCTCTCTCTTTCTCTCTCTCTCTCTCTCTCTTTCTCTCTCTCTCTCTCTCTCTCTCTCTCTCTCTCTCTCTCTCTCTCTCTGTCTCTGTGTGTGTGTGTGTCTGTCTGTCTCTCTGTCTCTGTCTCTGTGTGTGTGTGTGTGTCTGTCTGTCTGTCTCTGTCTCTGTCTCTATCTTTTCCCACCGAATTCTGGTACATTACACTCATCTTGACTTCAATGATTTTGGAGGAAAGAATGGGGCTGATGACTTTGCACAATTCTGCCTCACTTAAATCCAATTCATGCACAAGTCAAGACATTACCCTCCTGATGTCATTGGTCCTCTTCAAGAATGAAGGATGATCAATAATAAGAATAATTGTTCCCACAGCCACTATCCTACAAGTCATTCTTCAATCCCCACTCATACTCTACTAAAACAGATTTGTCTTCTGATTTCCCACACTTCCTTTGCCCCTAGTCTATCCCACCAATGTTAGTCTTAGCTTCTTTATCTTCTGTCAATCATGTGCCCAAATATCTTCAGTGTCTTTCTTATTCCTTTCTAATTCCTTTCTAATAAAAGTCAAGCTTCTTTGACCGAGGGGAGGTGGGGAGGAAAGGGAGACACACAAACTGCATTCAACAACCTTTCATACCATGCTCTTTTCTAACTTAGATCAGTCCCCTTTGTACATTCTATATTCCAGTAAAAACTGTAATTATTCTTTGTCTCTTGAATATCTATCTCCCTTCACTTTTTTTGACCAACCAAAGGAAACTTTATTTTTTTCTTTTAAAAAAAAATTTCTTTATTGCACTAAATACAAAATAAGAAAAAAAAAAGAGTAGAAAAAAGACAGAAAAGGAAAGCAATCAAAACAAAACATTGTCATGTGCCCAGTGGAACATCAGATAGGATTCAAAATATATAACAATAAATTTCCATTTCAAAAAAGCATATGTAATAATAGAAGAAATTATATTCATGAGTGTCCATCTTTTCTTTTGCTTTCTTGTGGGATATTGTTTTGTTCTCTGCTGCTGTTCTCTGCTGCATACATTACAGTCCAATGGTCCTCAAACTTTTTAAATAGGGACCAGTTCACTGTCCCTCAGAGTGTGGGAGGGCCGGACTATAGTAAAAACAAAAACTCACACTCTGTCCCCACCCCTCTGCCCATTTGCCATAACCTGGCGGGCAGCATAAACGTCCTCAGCCGCTGCATCTGGCCCTCAGGCTGTAGTTTGAAAACCCCTGCTTATACTTTATTCTTTTTTTTTTACCCTATCATCCCCCCTCCCATTTCCTCCAAGCAGGCTACAGTTTAAGCACAGATATATTTATGTATACATACACTCCCAAGTATACAGACATATACATTCATGTCTACACCCAAATGCACATATATCTATTTACACATATACATAAAGCTGTATGCATACATATTTACATATACTCAGACATATATATACACATATGCATCAATTTGCAAATATGGATCTAAAATAATGTTAGTATGCATATATAATGTATTTTTCTCTCTTAATTGAATCTTTAAGTTTGACTTTGTCTAAAATCAATGATTAGTAGCCCCACTTTTTTTTCTAATAAATTCTATTCCTGATTCTTGTTGTAATATTTGTGTATTATCTCTTTCTTTCCTGTTCCTTGTGTTTTAATTCTGCTCATTAACTTACTTTGCTGTTACTTTATCTCCCCCCATTCATGGATCCCTCCCTTGTATTCTTTCCCCATCTTTTGCTTTTCTGTCCCTTCTCCTCCCCCTTTATTTCTTTATAGATTTTGGTATATATAAAGTGTGCCTATTTAACCTATTCCCAATGTTAGTAGGTTTTCAGTATTATGAGTTCTCCTCCCCCCTCTAATGCCTCTAGGTCTATTCTTCCTCTGCATCTCATTTTTAGAATATATTTACTATTTTTACCTTTTCCTACAGTTTTATTTATTAGAGCCAGATGATATCCAAGTCTTTCTTCTGAGCTACCTAACTGGTAATGTTAATCTTAAACATATGATATACATTTCATATAAAAATCATAAATAATTTGTCCATGTTAAATTTCTTGAAACTGATCTTTGATATTGTCTCTTATATGTTAAATTTTCTATTAAGCTTGAATTTGGTTGAAAATTCTGAAAATCTGCATGTTCATAGAATATCCAGTTTTTTTCCTTCACTATTATGGATAATTTTGCTGGATATGACATTGTGGGGTATAGGTCTAATTCTTTTGATTGTTGGTACATATGACCTGCAGTCTTTTATTGTAACTGCTGAATAAGTTCTGTATAATTTTTTTATATATATATATATTTTATAATATTATCCCTTGTATTCATTTTTCCAAATTACCCCCCCTCCCTCTATTCCCTCCCCCCGACGACAGGCAATACCATACATTTTACATGTGTTACAATATAGTCTAGGTACAATACATGTGTGCGAATATCATTTTCTTGTTGCACAATAAACATTAGAATCCGAAGGTACATGCAACCTGGGCAGACAGATATTAGTGCTAACAATTTTCATTCCCCTCCCAGTGTTTCTTCTCTGGGTGCAGCTACCCCTGTCCATCATTGATCAACTGGAAGTGAGTTGGATCTTCTTTATGTTGAAGATTTCCACTTCCTTCAGAATACATCCCCATACAGTATTGTTGTTGAAGTGTACAGTGATCTTCTGGTTCTGCTCATTTCACTCAGCATCAGTTGATTTAAGTCTCTCCAGGCCTCTCTGCAGTCCTCCTGCTGGTCATTTCTTACCGAGCAATAATATTCCATAACCTTCATATACCACAATTTACCCAACCATTCTCCAACTGATGGACATCCATTCATCTTCCAGTTTCTAGCTACAACAAAAAGAGCTGCCACAAACATTTTGGCACATATATGTCTCTTTCCGCTCTTTAGTATTTCTTTGGGATATAATCCCAGTAGTAGCGCTGCTGGGTCAAAGGGTATGCACAGTTTGATAACTTTTTGGGCATAATTCCAGATTGCTCTCCAGAATGGCTGGATTCTTTCACAACTCCACCAGCAATGTATTAGTGTCCCAATTTCCCCACATCCCCTCCAACATTTGTCATTATTTGTTCCTGTCATCTTAGCCAATCTGACAGGTGTGTAGTGGTATCTCAGAGTGGTCTTAATTTGCATTTCTCTGATCAGTAGTGATTTGGAACACTCTTTCATGTGAGTGGATATAGTTTCAATTTCTTCCTCTGAGAATTGTCTGTTCATATCCTTTGACCATTTATCAATTGGAGAATGGTTCAGTTTCTTATAAATTATGGTCAGTTCTCTATATATTTTGGAAATGAGACCTTTGTCAGAACCTTTGTTTTTAAAAATATTTTCCCAATTTGTTACTTCCCTTCTAATCTTGTTTGCATTAGTATTATTTGTACAGAAACTTTTTAGTTTGATGTAATCAAAATCTTCTATTTTGTGATCAATAATGATCTCTAGTTCTCCTCTGGTCATAAATTCCTTCCTCCTCCACAAGTCTGAGAGGTAGATTATCCTCTGTTCCTCTAATCTATTTATTATCTCCCTCTTTATGCCTAAATCATGGACCCATTTTGATCTTATCTTGGTATATGGTGTTAAGTGTGGATCCATATCTAATTTCTGCCATACTAATTTCCAGTTTTCCCAACAGTTTTTTCCGAATAATGAATTTTTATCCCTAATGTTGGAATCTTTGGGTCTGTCAAAGATTAGGTTGCTGTATATGTTCCCTTTTTTGTCCTTTGTATCTAATCTGTTCCACTGATCTACCAGTCTATTTTGTAGCCAATACCAAATGGTTTTGGTGACTGCTGCTATATAATATAGCTTTAGATCAGGTACACTTAGACCACCTTCTTCTGAGTTTTTTTTCATTAGTTCCCTTGCAATTCTTGACCTTTTATTCTTCCATATGAATTTTGTTGTTATTTTTTCTAGGTCATTAAAATAGTTTCTTGGGAGTCTGATTGGTATAGCACTAAATAAATAGATTAGTTTGGGGAGTATTGTCATCTTTATTATATTCGCTCGGCCTATCCAAGAGCACTGAATGTCTTTCCAATTATTTAAATCTGATTTTATTTTTGTGGCAAGTGTTTTGTAATTTTTCTCATATAATTCCTGACTTTTCTTTGGTAGATGGATTCCCAAATATTTTATACTCTCAACATTTGTTTGGAATGGAATTTCTCTTTGTATCTCTTGCTGTTGCATTTTGTTAGTGATATATAAAAATGCCGAGGATTTATGTGGATTTATTTTGTATCCTGCCACTTTGCTGAAATTTTGAATTATTTCTAGTAGCTTTTTAGCAGAGTCTTTGGGGTTCTCTAAGTATACCATCATGTCATCTGCAAAAAGTGATAGTTTAATTTCCTCATTTCCTACTCTAATTCCTTGAATCTCTTTCTCGGCTCTTATTGCCGAGGCTAGCGTTTCTAGTACTATATTGAATAGTAATGGTGAAAGTGGGCAACCTTGTTTCACTCCTGATCTTACTGGGAAAGGTTGCAGTTTATTTCTATTGCATATTATGCTTACTGACGGTCTTAAATATATACTCCTGATTATTCTAAGGAATAATCCATTTATTCCTATACTCTCAAGAGTTTTTAGTAGAAATGGATGTTGGATTTTGTCAAATGCTTTTTCTGCATCTATTGAGATGATCATATGGTTCTTATTAATTTGATTATTAATATGGTCAATTATATTAATAGTTTTCCTAATATTAAACCAGCCCTGCATTCCTGGAATAAATCCTACTTGATCATAGTGTATTATCTTGGAGATGATTTTCTGAAGTCTTTTTGCTAATATCTTATTTAAGATTTTAGCATCAATATTCATTAAGGAGATTGGTCTATAATTTTCTTTCTCAGTTTTCGATCTACCAGGTTTAGGTATCAGTACCATGTCTGTGTCATAAAAGGAGTTTGGTAGGACTCCTTCATCCCCTATTTTTTCAAATAATTTATATAACATTGGGGCTAATTGTTCTTTAAATGTTTGGTAGAATTCACATGTGAATCCATCTGGCCCTGGGGATTTTTTCCTGGGGAGTTGATTAATAGCTTGTTCTATTTCTTTTTCTGAAATGGGACTATTTAAGCAATTTATCTCCTCCTCTGTTAGTCTAGGGAGCCTATATTTTTGGAGAAAGTCATCCATTTCACTTAAGTTATCAAATTTATTGGCATAAAGTTGGGCAAAGTAACTCCTTATTATATCTCTAATTTCCTCTTCATTGGTGGAAAGATCCCCCTTTTCATTTGTAAGACTATCAATTTGATTTTCCTCTTTCTTTTTTTTTTGATCAAATTTACCAAAGGTTTATCTATTTTATTGGCTTTTTCATAAAACCAACTCTTGGTTTTATTTATTAATTCAATAGTTTTTTTACTTTCAATTTTATTGATTTCTCCTTTTAATTTTTGTATTTCGAGTTTAATTTTTGGTTGGGGGTTTATAATTTGGTCTTTTTCTAGCCTTTTAAGTTGTAAGCCCAATTCGTTAATCTTCTCTTTCTCAATTTTCTTCAAATAAGCCTCTAAAGATATAAAATTTCCCCTTATTACTGCTTTAGCTGCATCCCAAAGATTTTGATATGATGTCTCATCATTATCATTATCTTGGGTGAAATTGTTAATTGTTTCTATAATTTGCTCTTTCACCCAGTCATTCTTTAAGATGAGATTATTCAGTTTCCAATTACTTTTTGGTCTATTTACCCCTAACTTTTTACTGAATGTAGCTTTTATTGCATTGTGATCTGAGAAGAAGGCATTTATTATTTCTGCCTTCCTACATTTAATTTTGAGATCTTTATGTCCTAATATATGGTCAATTTTTGTATAGGATCCATGAACTGCTGAGAAGAAAGTATATTCCTTCCTATTGCCATTCAGTTTTCACCAAAGGTCTATCATACCTAGTTTTTCTAATGTTCTATTTACTTTTTTAATTTCTTTCTTGTTTGTTTTGTGGTTTGATTTGTCTAAATCTGAGAGTGCAAGGTTGAGATCTCCCACTATTATAGTTTTACTGTCTATTTCTTCTTGCAGTTCTCTTAACTTTTCCTTTAGAAAGTTAGATGCTATACCACTTGGTGCATATATGTTTAGTATTGATATGGCTTCATTATTTATGCTACCTTTCAGCAGGATATAGTTTCCTTCCTTATCTTTTTTAACGAGATCTACTTCTGCTTTTGCTTGATCTGAGATAAGGATAGCTACCCCTGCTTTTTTGGCTTTACCTGAAGCATAATAGGCTCTGTTCCAACCTTTTACCTTTACTCTGTATGTATCTCCCTGCTTTAAGTGTGTTTCCTGTAGACAACATATTGTAGGGTTCTGCTTTTTGATCCAATCTGCTATCCGTCTCCGTTTGATGGGATCGTTCATCCCATTTACATTTACAGTTAAAATTACTAATTCTGTGTTTCCTGCCATCGTATTATCCCCAGATTATACTTTTTTCCCTTGACCCCCCTGATCCCCCTCCCTGATATTTAATTTACAGACCCCCCTTGTGACGCGCAACCCTCCCTCTTTTTTTTTTTTTTTTTTAGGATCCCTCCCCCCTCCCTCCAAGTCCCTTCACTTATTCTCCTTTTCCTTTCCCCTTTTCCTCTCCCCCCTTTTAATGAGGTGAGAGAAAATTCTCTGAAAAACAAATATGTTAATTATTTACTCTTTGAGCCTCTTCTGATGAGAGTAAGATTCACACAATGATTCTCCCCCTCACTAAGTTCCCTCAGATATGGTGTATTTTCTATGTCTCTTCCTGGGATGTAGTTTCCCTCTTTTTATCACTCCTTCCCCTTTTTCTGACCGACCTCCTTCCCTTTACCACACCCCCCTTTTTTTTCTTTTATATCAGTAAAATCAAATTATCCTTGAGTATTTTTTATATACCCACAACAGAGTTACAGTTCTCAAGGGTTCTGTGTACCTTTTTCTGTTTCTCTTCAGTCTTGTGGATGTAGATCAAATTTTTTGTTTAAGTCTGGTTTTTTTCTTAGAAACATATAGAATTCCTCTGTTTCATTGAATGACCATCTTCTTCCATGGAAAAAGATGCTAAACTTAGCTGGGTAGTTCATTCTTGGTTGCAGTCCTTGATCTTTTGCCTTTCTGCAGCTTAGCCACAATATTCCGTGGTGTTCTTTTTTTAGGGTCTATTTCAGAAGGAGTTCGATGAATTCTTTCCACATCTACTTTCCCTTCTGTTTCTATTATCTCTGGACAGTTCTCTTTGATAATTTCCTGTAAAATAGAATCTAGGCTCTTTTTTTGGTCATAGTTTTCTGGAAGTCCAATAATCCGCAGATTATCTCTCCTAGATCTATTTTCCAGGTCTATAGATTTTCCCAGTAAGTATTTGACGTTGTTCTCCAGCTTCTCATTTTTTTTGTTTTGTTTGACTGATTCTTGGGTTCTCTGTGAATCATTCATTTCTATTTGTTCCATCCTGACTTTTAAGGAGTTATTTTCTTCTTTCACAGTTTTTAGTTCTTTTTGTAAATGCCCAATTTCGTTTTTAAATGAATTATTTTGCTCTATTGAATTTTTTTCCATTTCCCTAATTTTTTTTTTGAGAATTATTTTCTTTTTCCAATTCAGAAATTCTATTTTCTTGAGACTTTTTTATCTTTTCCAATTCAGAAATCCTACTTTCCTGTGTTTTTTTAACCTTTTCTAATTCACTAATTTTGTTTCCCTGCATCTCCTGTGAATTCTTTATTTTTTCCAACTCCAATTTCAGGACATTGTTATTCTCTATCATAACTTCCCTTTCTTTTCCCCATTTTTCTTCGATCTCCCTCAATTTTTTAAGAGCTTCTTCTAGGAGAGAGTTATGTGATGGGGGGCAGGAATCGTTCCCCTTTAGGTTGTTGTCTGCTGATTCTCTGCTGTCAACTTCCTCGGGGTTGGACACCCGCTCTTTCTCTGTATAGAAGGAATCTATGGTTTTTCTAGCTTTTTTGCTCATACTTAAAAAAATCTTTTGGGGTCTGTCCCTGGGGTAGGAAATTATTTACTTCTTTACCAGCTTCCTCCCAGACCGGATGGATGCAGCGGCTCCTGAGCCTGAGCTAAGAGAGAGCTCTGGGAGAGAGTTCCCCACCCCCTCCCTGGAAGTGCCTCAGAGGTGATTAGCACTACTGTGCTTCGAGGGCGTAGAATAGTGAAGACAGCAAGAAGCCCAGCCTATGTGTCCGGGTGGGGAGTGGATGTCTGCAGCAGGTGACGTGAGAAGCCCCTGCGCTCAAACTGGAAGTGTCTGCCAGAAACCGTGGTCCCTAGTTCAAAGGTTCCGCTTCTCTGGGACTTCCTGGAGCTGAGTTCCACTCCCTCCAGCTAAGCTAGGCAGTGTGTGTTGCCTTGGGCCGTATCCACCCACTTGTCAATCTCTTAACTATTCTCAGGTGGTAGCTGAGGCCACACCCCCTGGTGCCGAGTCTACTGAGTCACCCCCAGGGTCCGGGGAAAATCTAATCTGAGTTTTAAAATATTTTGGCTTTCTCTTCTGAACTGCTAAATAATTAGCAGAGAAGAGCTAACAGCCTGTGCCAGATTCCTTTACCTCAGTGGCTTCTCTGATCCCAGAGCCCTTCCCAGCGCAATGGGCGCAGTGTGCCCCTACCCCACCGTCTGTGCTGGTCTTTCTTATTCCTCCCCTGAGAACTGACCTTTCCTGTTGAAACTCCAGATTCTCTTCAGCTGGTAAGTCGTGCTTCCAGTCCTTGTGGTATCTATCAGTCCTGAGCTAATTTTGAGACTTAATTTATCTAATTGGTTGTGAGGGAGTGAGGACGTTCACTGAGTCGTGTGTTTCTTCTCCGCCATCTTGGCTCCGCCCCCAAGTTCTGTATAATTTTAATTGTAGCTCCTGTACATTTGGATTTTTTTCTTGTTTTTTTTACTAAATTTTCTCTTTGATCTGGGAGTTCCAAAATTTGACAATAATATTCCTATATGTTTTCCACAAAGAATCTCTGTGACATAGTAATTAATGGATTTTTTTCTATTTTTACTTTCCCCTCATGTTCTATCACTCCAGGACAATTTTCTTTTGATTATTTCTTGTATTATTGAGTCAAAGTTCTTCTTTTAGGTCATAGATTCCAGGTAGTCCAATGATTCTTTTAGTTTTTCTTCTTGATGTGTTCTTCAGATCTGTTGTTTTTCTTATAAGATAATTCACATTCTATTCTATTTTTTCATTATTTACATTTTACTTTGTTATTTCTTAGTCTCTTCTAGCTTCAGTGGTTTTCCTTGCACAATTCTAATTTTCAAAGAATTATTTTCATCTTTGAGACTCTGCATCTCCTTTTCTAATTGGTTAATTTATTTTTCATAATCTTTTTCATAGATGGGTTTTTTGGTATTTTATTTTTTTATTTTTCTTCAATGTTTCTTATTTGATTTTCAAATTCTTTTTTTAGTTCTTTTTATAAATTCTCTCTAGGCAGGGAGCCATTTAACATTAGTTCTTAAAATACTACCTAAATATAAGTTATTTTATAAATATGAAATAGATTTAGAAATATAAAGAGACTTATAGAAAGTGATTCAAAGCATAACAAACAGAAATAGGAATGTGACTGATCCACTACACCTGTATTAAAAAGAAAAAGGAAAGGAGAGGAGAGAAAAAAGGAGAGGAAAAGAAGGAAGGAAGGAAGGGGGTAAGGAGGGAAAGAAGGAGGGAGGGAGGAAAGAAGGAAGGAAGGAAGGAAGGAAGGAAAGAAGGGGGAAGGAAGGAAGGAATGAAGGAAAGAAGGGGGAAGGAAGGAAGAAAGGAAATAAAACCAGAACTAAAGAAAAGATAAGAACATACCCCTTGATCCATTCTTTGTAGAAGTTTAAAAACTTTGAGTTAGAATGTTGCATATAATATCAGACTTGGTTGATTTTGCTGAAGTGTTTTTCCCCCCTTTCCTTTAAATTTTTTGTTATAAGTTATGTTTTATAGGTGAGTACCAGGAAAGAATATGTACAGAAATGAAAATGATATAAAAATAGATGATGTCAAAGTCAATGGATAAAAAAGTGTTTATTAAATGCTTTTGATATGTCAAAAATCATGTTGAAATGCTAGGTATAGAAATTCTCCCTCTCTGAACTATAAGCTCCTTGAGTGCAAGAATTCTCCTTTGCTTCTATTTGTATCCCCAGCTCTTAGTACAATCCTTGACATGTTGTAGATGCTTAATTTTTTTTTGCCTGATCTGACTGAAATACAAAAGCTAAGCTTTCATTTTAATAGGTGAAAAAACTGATATAGGAGAGTTATGAGCAGCAAAGAATGTTTTAATTAGAACATATCAGGGAAAATCATATTATCTGTTGAGAACAAAACCAAACAAATAGGGTGGCAAACTTCAAACAGATTTGGAAGGTTATATAGAGCAACAACAACAACAAAACATACTTTCTTTGCTTTCTGCCAACCCATTTTGTTCTATTTTGCTAATTACTAAGTTTTTAACATAATTTTCGCTTATTTTATATGTCTTTTCATTGATGTTTTTTAAGTTTATAATAACAAATTCATTTTTTTAAAGTATCCCTGCCTTTTTATCACTTGGAGAATAGCTGAACAAGTTGAGGTATATAATTGAGATAAAATATTATTATAAGATATAACAAAAGAATGGTTTAAAAAAATCAGACTTATATAAACCTATGCAAAGTGAAGTGAGCAGAACCAGAACATTATACACAATAACAGCAATATTGTATGATGATCAACTGTAAATGACTTGGCTATTCTCAGTAATACAATGATCCAAGATAATTTCAAAAGACCCATGATGAAAAATTCTATCTATCTTCAGAGATAAAACATTTGAAATCTGAGTATAGATTGAAGAATAATTTTTTCACTTTATTTTTCTTGGTTTTTTTTTACAATATGGCTAATATGGAAATATGTTTTGCATGATTTCCTATTTATAATTGATATCACATTTCTTGCCCTCTCAAAGGTGGTGGAGAGGTAGGAAGTAAGGAGGGAGAGATTTGTAGCTCAAAATGTTTTCTAATGAATGTTAATATTTAACTTCTATCAGGTTGCTTGCTGTCTTGGTGAGGCTGGGAAGAGAGAAAAATTTGGAACACAAGGTTTTGCAAAGGCAAATATTAAAAATTATTTTTGCATGTATTTTGAAAAATAAAATACTATTAATGCAAAATGAAATAAAAATAACCCCCAAATAAAAGTAAAATGAATGTTATAGTTTTTTTTTTAATTTAAGCATCTGCTTTGTCCTCTGCCCTCTGTTCCTCAATTAGACTCAAGCTGAGGAAGGCTTATGGGACTCTAGAGAGCAGACTCTATTTAGAGGTCTCTTCCTATTACAGCAAGAGTATTTACCTATGAAGGGGGAAACTGAGACCCAGAGAATGAAGTTTGTTGCTTAAGATTATTCAGCTAGTAAATGGCAAAAAGCATGAGTAGAATCCAGGTCTTTAGATTCCTAGCACAGTCTTCTTTTCATTATACCCCATTGCTTTGAATAAAAATGATAATTAAGGAAAATCATTTTGATTCTACCGCTTTGCAAACTTGTACTTAGCTGCCTATTTCTTCCTTGGAGCTGCAAAAGTGGACAAATATATACCAACACATTGCTATCCTCCAGGCCTAGATTGGGCTACTATTCTGAAGTGACTGACCAACTTCATGACTGACTGTCAGAAAGATAAAATTAAGATGAGTGGAAATGAGACAAAGGGATAAAATGTCCTCTTTGGTATTTTCCTGGGAAAGCAATCAGGAAAGGTTCCAGTGCTTCCCAGATTCAGGGAGCCTTAAAAGAACATAGCTGAGGAAAATTCTGGCTTTACTGAGTATTGTGCCAGGGTCATGTCTGCCACTCAGTGAAAGCCTAATCTGCATCTTCTTTGCTTCCTGACCTGCTTCTGGCATGAGTAATGGCCCAGGCATAGCATAGTGACCCCAGTCCTCTCCCTCCCTTCATCCCTCCTCCTGTGCCATCCTTCTGAGGCTGTGAACAGAAGCTAGTCTGCTCTTTCCCGTCAGAGTCAGACTTTCCCATTCAGCTCACAAAGCATTTATCTACTTTTTAAAGCACTAAATTGCAGCACTGACTGTAAATGATATCATTGGAGGCTTTTTATGTACCCAGTTCTCAGCTTTATAATTTCATGTATACAACAGCAAGTGACAGGCTGGAGGAAGGGCAAAACCGTGTGTTCCTTCTCTGTGTGTGTGTGTATGTCTGTCTGTCTAGCTGACTGTCTCTGCCTCTCTCTCATTTGTAAACCTTCTCCTCCTTCCCTCCCTCTCTCCCTTCCTTCTTTTCTTCCTTCCTTCTTTCCTTTCATTCCTTCCTTTTTCCTTCCTACTTCCTTCCTTCCTACCTTTCTTTCTTTCCTTCTTATCTTTCTTTTTTCTTTCCTTCCTTCTTTCCTCCTTTTTTTTCTTCCCTCCTTCCTTCCTGTCTTTATTTTCTTTCTTTTCTTCTTCCTTCCCTCCTCTCCACCTTTTCTTTCCTTCCTTCTTTTCTTTTCTCCTTTCTTCCCTCCTCTCTAACTTCTTTTCTTCCTCTTTTCTCTCCCTCTCTCCTTCTTCATTTCCTTCTTTCATTGTTTCTTTATTTCTTTCATCTCTGTCATCTCTATCACCCTGTGTCAGTGTCTATTGTCTTTCTCTCCTTAGATTTGTCTCTGTGTTTGTTTGTCTTTTTTCCTTCCCTCCCTCTCTCTCTGCCTCTATGCCTGTCTGTGTCTCTCCCTTCCTTGTTTCTATATCCATTTCTAAATCTCATCACTCCTACCACTGGTTTCATTACAACAGAGCACACAATGATAATGAAGAACTAGACACCCTCCCCCAAAAGGGGAGAGGAGGACATGTACCTAACCAATTACTCAAACTTCATTTTCAAAAGGTAAGGCTATAAAGACACTAGGACACACTAACCATAGCTTTAAAAGCCTTAAGGAGCCAGTTGCTTCCTGAGGTGGAGTCTAAGCATCCTATAGTGACTGGGCTTCCAAAAATATTACTCTTTGATTTTTCTCTTCCATCCCCAGCAATATTCAAGAAGCCAGGGTTATAGCCACCTCTTAACCTCATTCAGATCCTGCCCAGACCTCAGTAAAAGTATAATGAGGTGAAAAAGTGAGCTTCGAAGCTTTGGAGAAGTCATTTGTGTAGTAGAAAAAAATTCTGATCTGGGGGTCAGAAGACATAGGTATAAGGTTTAGTTTGGATCCTTATGCCCTGGACAATTGCCATTAAGTCATGAACTTGCTCCATTTCTTCACGAGTGGAAGGAAGATAATTTTTGCACTACATCCTTCAGGGGGCTGTTATTGGCTTTGTATACTTTGTATACTTTAGGATACTGGACTTTAAGTCAAGAAAACCTGAGTTCACCTTCTCTCAGACACTTCCTATTTAACCCTGGATTTAACCTGTTTTGGTCAATTTCCTCATTGAATCAATTTTTTTTCCATTTTTGTGTTGTTGAAACACAACACAATTCATGCCCAACTCAACATGACCCCACTTGGGTCTTCTTAACAAAAATACCAAAGTGGTTTGCCATTTCCATCTCCAGTTCACATTACACATGAGGACCTGAGGCAAATGAGTGACTTGCCCAGGATCACACACTAGCCTAAAGCCAAATTTGAATTTAGGAAGATGAGACTTCCTGAATCCAGCACTGGCACTCTATTCACTTTCAACCACAAAATGAGAATAATAATAGCACTTATCTCCCAATGTTGTTAAGAGGATCAAATGGGGTGGTGGGGAGAAAAAGAGAAAAAAAAAAAGGATTCAATAAAGTTAAGCTGTTTGCATTCCTTTTAAAAAAGAATCAAATGGCATAACATATGTAAAGTGCTTTGCAAACATTAAAACACTGCATAAATATTGGCTATTGTTATTATGCTATATATCTGTGAGAGTTGTTTTTACAGTGAAGCACAGAACTGACACAGTAGATCAGTGGGTAAGATTTTTGGCTATTCTTTTTTCTTAAAAAAAAATTCAGAGTGTGTGGGAGCATAGGAGTCTTGGGAGCATAGGATTCTTAAAAACTTGCCTGTTTTTAGAAATGACAAAATTCATCCTGTCCTCTTCCTATGTCTACAATTCCAGGTTTGGAAAGGGCTTCAAAACAGATGGCAAAGATATAGTATCAGATCCTTGCCTGACTTGGAGTTCTATAGTCCATTGTGCTTTCCCTTTTACTCTAGAAAAAACAAAAAATACAGACTAATCACTAGGTCAGCAAATGGCTTTGACTCTGACTGCTTCTAATAGTATCTGGGTTTTTGTCTGTCCAGGTTTCTTAAACCTGGAAAAGAAGTGATCAGTCTTCCAGAGACTCAAGAGAGAGAGAGTATTCTGAGCAGATGCCAAGGGAGATGGAAACAAGGAATGATGGGGAAAACACAAAGGAACAGTGGATTTTTGAGTTGGAGACAACCTTAGGGGTCTATTCCAATGCCCTCATTTTATATATGATGAAAATAAAAGCCAAAGTCTTCCAAGATCACAGATCTGGAAGCCTTCTAGTCTAACTTTACAAATGAAGAAACTCAGGTCCAGGGAAGGTTAATTGTCTTTCCAAGGTTGTTCAGTTGTTGTTCAGTTGTATCAGTCATGTCTCACTCTTCTTCACTCTATTTGAGCTTTTCTTGGAAAAACAGTTTGCCATTTCCTTCTCTAGCTCATCCCACCAAGTCAACAAAGGTATCTGGCTAACAAAGCACTAACACTTTGTTTCTCTATTAGATTGGACATTTTTTTATTTTCACTCTCCTTTGTTACAGCCTGATTTCACTTTAGTAGGTCACTCCCAGAAGGATATTTCTCTCCCAGTCCAGGCCAGTAGTTCTACTGTAATTTCTATTCTTTAGAGAGTTACAGAGGACAGTGAGAAGTCACATAACCAATTGTGTGTGTCAGAGATAAGAAATAAGATCTTCTAAACTCTGAAGTTAGCTCTCTATCCACTAATCTCAAAACTACTCTTTCTCTTCGGTCTAATTATCTTCTTAAAAGTTTTCACACTTGCTCTATCTTTCCTAGTCTTCCTAATAGACACAATCACTTGACCTATAGATAAATTTGTTTGGAGTCATCTCTGTATCTCAATGTCTCTCTTAGTCTCTGTATTTCAATCTGTCTCTCTGTGTGTCTGTTACTCTTTCATATCTGTGTGTCTGTCTCTGTGTCTCTCTCTCTCTTTCTATCTCTCTCTCCCTCTCTCTGTCTCCCTTTCCCTCTCTCTCTCCCTCTCCCCCCTCTCTCTGTGTGTGTCTCTCTCTCTGTCTCTGTCTCTCTCTCTCTCTCACCTCTCTCTCTCTCTCTCTCTCTGTTTGTCTCTCTCTCTCTTTCTCTCTCTCTCTCTCTCTCTCTCTCTCTCTCTCTCTCTCTCTCTCTCTCTCTCTCTCTCTCTCTCTCTCTCTCTCTCCCTCTCTCTCTCTCTCTCTCTCTCTCTCTCTCTCTCTCTCTCTGTAGTTGCCAGGAAATTGTTTGCAACTCTGGGGCACACTGCTTCCCAGCAGGCCTTTCCTTCCAAAGTAGTATCTGAGCTGAGCCAATTCTTCTCCCTGAACTCCCAAGCAGCCAAGGAGGAAAATTTGAGCTAAAAATGTGCTGTATCTATTCAAGGCAATGCCTAGCTATTAGTCCAGTGGAAAGACCTCACTGCTTAAAATTCCCCAGCCCTATCCTATCCACCCAGGCTTTGGCAACCAGTCTGTAAGCCAATTAAAGTAAGTTCTTCATCTCTTATCTTCCACCTAGGAGTTTAGCTTTTGAATGGCACAACCTTCTGCCCAAATTACTAGGTACCCTTCTCTTTTCCTTTCTCAGGACCTGCTCCCTTCTTACTCAGAAGGCTCTATCTACAGGAAAATATCTCCGCCCTTCTGAAGAGAGAAGATATGGAGAAATAAAAACAAAAACGAGAAAGAGAGATCAAGAACCATGAAGGCAAAAGAAGACCAAAACTAATAAAGCAAGAGTAGAAAATTCCCCAGTTCATAATTATACAGCAAGGTTCTTCAATGTCCTGTTTTTTTCTTCTCATCTTCCATATCCCTTAGAATATGGACCTTAATCTTTTCTATATGAGCCTCTAGAAGCCCTCCAAAATTCCTAAAAGTTTACTACTAGTTGAGAAAATTAAACCTTGCCCAATTATTCAAAAAGGAAAAGGGACTGCCTTCAAAAAAAAGCAAAAATATAAACTTCTTGTTTTAGCTTTAAGGCCTTACACTGTCTTTTCAGTCTCACCGGACCTATACTCAGCAATACATCCATATAAAGGCCTTTTTTTATTTTCCTCACATGCATTCCTTCATCTCCCTTCTCCACATCTTTGCCTTGGCAACCCCACATCCTTGTAGTGTTATATTCCTTTCTCCATTCAATCTAAGAGCATTTCTCCTCCTTCAAGATACAGAGATCAAGTACTAGCTTCTTCATGAAGTCTTTTGTGAATACCCCACCTCCTAATACCTTTTCTCCCACTTCTGTATTTATTCTCTTCATATTTATGCTGTATATATTTTCATGTATATTTTAACATCTCCCACATTAATGTAAGTACATAATAAGTAAGGATTATTTCATTTTTTGTACTTGTAAACTCCTATCTGACATGTAGTAGAGGCTTAATAAATGTTTATTTACTGACTGGTCAAACTGGTGCCTGACAAATACTAGAATAATTGATTAACTCATGCACCCTAACTAAAGTATTAAGAAAACAATCTTGGGAACAGATTCTAGAATGAAATAACTGTGTTTATCTTAATGATTACATTCATGGAGAAAGATTTGGGATAATTAGACCTTTGAATGGAAGTGTTCAACCTGAAAGTCCATAATATTTTTGATCAGCAAGCATGGCTCAAGGCCTGAATTTAATTCTCAGGAAACAAAAGAGAATTTATAGGGCCATCAGAAAAGTTTTCAACCAGCTGGATAAGCAGATAGCAAAAATTTTGTCCCTAAAGCATTAGGTTCTAGTATTTCCTTTTTAAGAACAAGAAAGGATTTAATACGTTGTTCAAGCTCCTTATTTACAGATGAGGAAACTGAGGCAGAGTAAGTGACTACAAAGAATCAGTGGCAGACCTAGAATTAAAGACTTCCTATTTCTAGGATTCATAAAGAAATGTTTGTGTCATTTTTCTAGCCAATCTAAACCCTTAACCATTTTTTTGGCAAAAGCTTTTGAAAACTTTAAGATTGATTCTATATTAATAATGTTTTTTTTAATTTTTTATTATAGCTCATTACTTGTTCTGAATGAGCTAAACTACCTCGAGTGAATTTTTCTAATAAGCAAATTCAATAAATTTATTAAAGCTCTTAAAAATGTACAGAGACCTGGGCATTGGAATAAAAAGCCATTCCAAATTAAATGCATTCTCTGCCCTCATAAAGGTTACATTCTTATAAGTAGATGATACATAGTTCACATAGCTATAATACAAAATAATTTCCAAGATTACAAGTATTTTTAAGCTCTTTCCATAGATCTTTCTTTTTTAATTTTATTTTTAATTTGTGAAATAAAATTAAGGAGCTTTCTATGGGAAAGATAACATTCTAGACAATGGAAAAACAAAGAGAAAGCAAATCAGTAATTACCTTCAAAGAAATTACATTCTCTCTCTCATATATATATTTGAGAGACAGATACACACATACATCTATACATATAGATATACATATATACATATATGTGTATGCATATATATGCACATATATACATATATGTGTAGTGTAATTGTGTATGTTCTATATACATTATATATATATTTCCCACACACACTTCAAAAGGGAGAGAAGCTGGTGATTTATATATATATATATATATATATATATATATATATATATATATATATATATTAGATTAGATTAGATTAGATTAAAATATGTATTTATAATATATTAATCACATATATTAATATATGTGTTATTTCCTTCAATAGAAGGTAAGTTATTTGAGGGCAGGGACTCTTTTTGCTTTTTCTTTGTATCCCCAGTTATTATCCTGGTACCTGACACATGGTAAGCACTTAATAAATATTTGATTGATTGAATGATCTTTGGAATTCTTGCTCTACATAGGTTAGTTACAGTTGTCTGTGCCATAGAAGATAGTAGTAATAGTCAACATTTTATAGCATTGTAATGTTACCTCCACAAATTCTCCTCTGATATCTTATCCCGGAGTACAGGAGATCCTGGTGCCTTTTAAGGACCACCACTAGGCTTATTTCTTCCTTTTCACAAGGGGGACAAGTCAGTGATTTCAATATTCAATTTCAAATATTTATTAGGGTCTTACTGTGTACAGAGTCTCCGCAAAGTCTTACTCTAATACTACATTGTTAACATGGGGATGACAGTGTGTTCTCAGAGGCTAAGCCAGTAGAACCCATGCACTGGCAGGATCTCTCATGATGAAAAGTCTTGGAGTGTGGCCTTGGTAACAAATTGTTCCTGCTCTCTGAGGACCAGCTTAGCTAAGTACAGCAGCAGCTGGTTGGTTACTTGGTGATGAATTCTTTGGCCATGGCAACCCAGGAAACAAAGAAAAATATACCATGCTCTTCAGTTCTGTGCAGGCCCCTTTCACTGCATCAATGAGGGCATGAGAGCATTGGGAAAGGAGCAGAAGGTGCTAAGAATCACACAGAATTTAACCTGTCTTTAAGTAGTAATGGCTATTGGCATTCTAATTATAAGATCCTCATCCAAGTAACTGACAAGACAACATACTGCTGAACTGAATCTCATCAATCCCCATATTCTTGCCACAAAAGAAACCAAATCACAAAGAGAAATTTATTTAAATGGAAGAATTTTCCCCATTCTCCTTGAAGTAATAATAAAGGAGTTTAGCTATATCCAGTATTCAAAGGCAACAAGAAATCTCCTTTCATAGGACATAGGATCATCTCATATTGCAGGGCTAACAAAACATAGTGAGGTGATGCAGTGAATAGAGCATCAGGCCTGGAGGCAGGAAGACTAATTTTCCTGAGTTCAAATGTATTATTTGTAAAATGAACTAGAGAAGGAAATAGCAAACTACTACAGTATCTTTGCCAAGAAAACCCCAAATGAGGTCACAGAGTCAAACATGACTGAACAACAACAAATAAAATGCAGTTTTAAAAGATTTTTTCTAATTACCTATAAAAAGTATTTTAATATACATTTTTTTAAATTTTAGTTCCAAATTCTCTCACTATCCATTCCATTCTCTCTTATGGAGAAGGCAAGTAATTTCTTATAGGTTATAAATATGCAGTCATGCAAAATATATTTCCAATTAGACATGTTGTAGAGGAAGAAAACACAGACCTACCCCACAAAAAAACACCAAGAAAAATAAAGAAGGCTTTTTTTAAAAAAAAGTATTTCTTGAATTTCTAGTTCTTTGCCACACAAAAAGAGCTGATGTGTGTGTGTTTGTACATACAGTTCCCCCCCCTTTTTAAATTTCTTAAGAATGCAGACCCAGTAGTGATATTGTGAGATCAAAGGGTATGCACAGTTTTATAGCCTTTTAGGCATAGATAAAATGTATTTTCAATAAGATTATCATGAAAAGAATTATTGAACATGAGTCAATATCTTTGGCAAAAGGAAAGGAGGAAAAGAAGCTCTATAAGACTTTGATAAGAACCCTAAAATTAAATCACTATGTACTTTAATACTCCATAGCAACTTTATTATGGAGTTGGGGATAGAAGATCAGGAAAATAGGTTGGAAAACATAGTTTAGAAGTAATAACAGAGAGAGAGAGAGAGAGAGAGAGAGAGAGAGAGAGAGGGTGGGGAAAGGAGGGAGGGAGGAAGGAAGGAAGGAAGGAAGGAAGGAAGGAAGGAAGGAAGGAAGGAAGGAAGGAAGGAAGGAAGGAAGGAAGGAAGGAAGGAAGGAAGGAAGGAAGGAAGGAAGGAAGGAAGGAAGGAAGGAAGGAAGGAAGGAAGGAAGGAAGGAAGGAAGGGAAGGAGGCAGGGAGGGAGGGAGAAAGGAAGAGAGGGAGGAAAGCAGGAAAACATTTATTAATAACTTACCTGCCAGGCCCTGTGCCAAATGCTAAGAGGATATAATGCCAGCATTAGATAACCTTTTTCCTCAAGGAGCTTACATTCTAATGGAGGACACAATACATTAGGAAGGGAGATGGCACAAGTGTGGATACAAATAGAAAAGTTCACTGAGGCCTGAATCTTGGAAAAGCTGACTTATCCCTAATGTCCCTAAGCTACAATCCAAGGTTCCAGTCAGAGGGGTTTGAAAATGATAGTGAGAGAGTAGGCATCATAGGGTGTACATGAATGGAAAGTAAAGCAGCTACCACAGGAAGGAGACCAAAAGACCCTAGACACTTCTTCAGGCCAGAAAATATCTAATTTTGCCAAAGCAGAGAGATATTGGAAACAAAGCCAAGGGAAGCCAAGGGAAACACCAGTTTAGAATATCGGCTCATTCTTAAAATCTTATGAAAGTGTCAAATAGATCATGTGTGGGATCACCTAATAAAATGGAAACAAGCAATGGAGAATAAAACAAGATTAGAGAAAGTTTGATGATAGATACAATTAAACTAGATCATTAAAACAACGGAATAGAAGGAGAAAGCCAAATAGATTAAAATTTTTTTAGAGATCTCTGAAGATTTTTTTTTATTAAAAAAACTCCTTTCTCCCTTGAATAATAGTGGAATCACCACATTTAGATTCTAAGATATTACCTGGTATGCTGGATTAGTAAGTAAAAATGGGAATAATGAAAAACAAAGATTATCTAAATTATAGATTTAAGGCTAGAAGGGACCCCACAGGCCATCTAATCCAACTCTCTCACTTTACATATAGGGAAACAGCCCCAGAGAGGTTAAGTGACTGACCCAGGTTATAAACAGTAGACACACAACCCAAACCAAGCTCTTCTGATTCCCAAAGACAGCCCTTTTCTGTCTGTGCCATAAATATACAAAGAGAATGTCACAGAGGAGACATAATGTTGATGTTCTTATGCTACATTCTCAAGATTTCTAAAAGTGGAGGGAATCTCAAATATTTTAAAAAATCTTAAACACTGCGCTGCTGAAAAAGACATAAATACCTACTGACCCATAAGACTACTTTCCCATTTCTACAAAATTTTATGAGATTAATTTATATATACATCAAAGGTTTCCTTGACAAAAAGGTGAGAAGGGAATGGGCAGGCTTCCATAAATGATATTCTCTAGCCAACCACATCTTTACAGTCACATATTTTACTGAGACATGCACAGCCTCATTGTGTTTATTGACTATAAAAAAAGCATTTGATTCAATAAAGTAAAAACTCCTACTTTAAAGATTCTCCTTGAAAAAGGTTTCTCTCACTCACATATCAAAATTTTAGAAGATGTAAGGGCAGCAAGGTGACACAGTACATAGAGCACTGAGTCTGGAGTTAAGAAGACTTAAGTTCAAATCCACCCTCAGACCCAAGCAAGTCACAAGTAACCCAGTTTGCCTCAGTTTCCTTATCTGCAAAATGAATTGGAGAAGGAAATGATAAACCACTTCCGTATCTTTGCCAAGAAAATTCCAAATGAGATCACAATTGAAACAACTGAACAATAAAATAAAGATATAATAACAGAGATTAATTAGTTTGAAGTCCATATGATTATTAATACCAAGAGAGAAATAAAATAGGAAGATGTATACTCACCCCAGTTATGGAAGATGACCAGCTCAGAGTGCAAATGCGGAAAGGATTCCCTGTAATTAGTGGTGTTTCCTCCAGATGCTTCTGTTTTCAAAAGCAAATTACTCTGATTGTACCAAGCCCTAAAATGTTGTAGTCTTCTGGATGAGATCCAGAATCACTCAAAATAACTCAAGCTAACCAAAGAGAGAGATAAAAAGAGACAGAGAGACAAAGAGAGACAGAGAGAGACAGAGAAAGAGACAAAGACAGAGACAGAGAGAGAAGAATCCTATTATCAAATTATGAAATGTAGTTGCATGAATAATCCAAAGAACTTGGCTTTCTATACATATATGTATATATATATATATATATATATATATATATATATATATATATTAGAGAGAGAGAACATATTTTATATATATATATATATATATATATTAGTCAGACCTCATGGATGGACAATGATCTGAGGCCAGAAGTGAATAGGAGGGGAAAATGGGTTGAATTGACTTGGGAAACTACAATTCTTTTACTGACCAAATGTCATGTGGGAATGATTCAGTGATTAGTGCTCTAATTCCTCTCAGAAGGAATGTAAACCCAACAAGTAAAAGTTATTCCTGCGGTCTTTGGCAGTGAAAACTAAAAGAACAAGACTAATTTCCTTGGTGGTAGGGGTCTAAAAACTAGGAAAGCAATGGGGAGTTGGTCCCAGAAACTGATTTTATTTACTCAAAACTGCTTCTATTCAAATCAGAAAATCCAGACTAGGAATATAAATAAGAGGAGATAAACATCATAGAACTCATCAAAAAATAAGTGTATTTCCCCCTTAAAGGCATTGTGGTATACTGGAAAGAGCACTAACTCTAGAGTTAGAGAAAATAAATTCAAATCCTAGTTTTATGCATCTTTGAGAAAGTTATTTATTTTCTCCCAGCCTCAGTTCCTTTTTATACAAAATGAAAGAGGTAAACTAGATGGTTTCTTGAGTCTCTTCCAACCCTAAGTGATTATTCTGTCAAAGTCTGTTCTTCTAGTCTATCAAAAACAACATCAGAATTCCATCACTAAATAACACAAACAACAATTACAAAAACAAAACAAAACAAAACAAAAAACAACTAACAAAACAACATCAGGTTGTCATTACTAAATAACAGATAACAACAAAATATTCATTAAAGGACACAAACTAAAGAAACTAAATTAAATAACAAAACAACAGCAACAATAAAGCAGCCACACCAAATTTAAGCCAGAATAACCTGGACTTTAGCACTTGGAAATGGGATGTCCATGTCTAATTTGAATGAATTTGAAATTGAAACAAGAATATGTTTGGCCATGTTTAGAAATCTCTCAAACTTCCTGGATCCTGCCATTAGAACCCCACTTCAGCCTTTCTAGTTTATATTTAGTTCTGCTATGACACCATTTTCTGGATCATAGACACAGGCTTTTAAAAGTCTGATGAAGATTCTTGGCCATAAAATAGATTTTAAATAACTAAATGAGACATAAATGTAGCTGAAGCATAGAGGTGAGAAATTCTTGAAATATACATAAGCCTAATGTTCAAGGATGAGCAGAGAGTACTTGCTGCCAAAGGCAGCTTGGGTTTTGCTGATACCCAGCTTTCTTGATGGCATTCGATATTGCAGGATTTAGTACCAGAAGTAGCCTTCTTGACAAAAGAAGAAATCGGTAGAGAAATGAAATGACATAAATAAATGTCATATAGGTAAGTATTAAATGAGTGGGGGTCTCTCTCTGACACTTATTACTCATGTGACTTTAGTCTCTTGGCGTTCATGAGGCCTGAGATCTTCCATCTACAGAATGAGGGATTGGACTACATGGCCTCTGAACTCTTTTAGCCTTCTAGATTTATGATCCTATGATTAGAACCCACGTTTCTTAATTCCCAAGCCAGTGTGTCTCATTCTATTGTTGATACTATTATCTACGCAGTTTTGGGCATCTCTATTAAGTTCTACATGCTTATTTTTTCTGAAAAATTATGATAAAGAAGCTTTCATTCCCACTAAGATAAAGCAGATAGCTACAAGTGTCAGTTCTCCCTAAGAATTCAAATTTTTAACCGAAATCATAGCGAAAGAGCTGAAATTCCATAGAGTTTTGAGGCAAGAAGGTGCTGAAGACTTGAAGTGGGGTCCTCTAGTGCCTTTGAAACTATATCATAAATATGTTTAGAATACCTATATCAGATTGCTTGTTGTCTTGGGGAGGAGGAAGAGGGGAAGAGAGGGAGAAAAATCTGGAAGACAAGATTTTGCAAAGGTGGAAGCTTGCATGTATTTGGAAAAATCAACTACTATTAAAAAGAATAAAAAAGGAAAAAGAAAGAAAAAGAAATTATATCATGGTAAGACATCTCTGTAACCCTTCACAGAGTTGTTAAATATAATTAATAGCACCTAGCTCAGTGTTTCACAAGAAATATGCATTCAGCAAATATTTATTTATGAATTTTAACAGGTCCCTTAGATTTGCCTTTCTCTACCTAAAAGTGCTAAGAACCTGAAACTGTCCCTGTTCAATTTTCAGTCTCACTGGCAAGACCGCTGCAGATCCTTTGATAAACTCTGACTTGGATTATTTATAGCTTTATTTTAATGTCACCTAAGTTTTTTTGTGAATTCATAATCCTCACACCATTGCTGCATGCAGACTTAAACCAGAATGTAGCTATATTACAGGACAAGCTCACTGACTCAAATTAGAAGATCTGAGTTCATCTCCCATATCAGTTACTACATAATTGTGTGACCTTATATAAGTTCCTTTACCTTAGGTTTCTAACTTTCAAAATGAAGGGTTTAGACCCTATGACCTTTAAAATCCCTTGTGTTTTAAATTCTATTTTTCAAGATGTGAAAGAGTATATAAATAATAATACTCAAATGTTCAAATACACAAAAGGATTTGTGTTGCCATCAGTCTATGATTCTGATAATATGCTGTCCCATTCTGTACTCTTGTCCGTGCCCAAAAAAAAGTCAATGTAGAGATTTGACCCAATGAGGCTTTCCTCAGCTTCTCTTGATATCCAGTGGAGCACTTGACCTATTTACTTGTCATCCCTTCATTCTTACCAGGTGACCAGCACATCATTTCCTCCTGTCATACAATTCTTTAATTACTTTTATTTTTTTTACTTCTAATCTTTCCTGGAGATGCTCGTTGATTATAAGTTGCAACTGTTGTCATCCACTACGAGCTTCTCTCTTGCTCTTTGAATTAATGACTGAATGAAAAAGTGCTTATTAAGCACTTGCACCAATTGTGGGAGTTACAAGTAGAGATTTAAAACATCTGTGACTTATAAGGAGCTCATATTTTGATGGGGGAGATAACATAACAGAAAGGTTAAAGTATAAATCAGATTTTAAAAAACCAGTGTCATTAGGGTTCAGTGTCAAAGTAGATTATTTTTAGTTCTTCAGAGGTAGTTGTATTCCATGTCTCACTAACATATATCAATATGAAGAAAATGTTTATATTGAAAAAATAGGCATTTGCTTTCATGAGAAATTGGGATCAGTGAGGAGTTTTGCAGTTTCTTGAAAGAAATCCAGCCTACTATTCTACTCCTGTTCAATTCTTGATGCAAATCACCATATATCTGAACTATCTATACATTTTGGTCCCATGCATCCTAATTTATAAGTTCTATAAGATATCTATCCAAATGTATGTTGAAATATGGGTAATAAACATTGTTCATCCATTTGGTCTCTGATGTGTGGATGAATAGATGGAATTCATTTGAGGGATTACAGACTTCTTTCAGAAGACTCTGAAGTTTACTGAGGCTTAATGAAATAAATACGATGCCATCTGTGAACAGAAGTATCTAGTAAACCTTATATCCATATGGAATCCCTCTTTGAACAATACTCAGGTAGATCTTTTCCATCATGGAAGATTGTACCTTTGGCAAGTATAGAATTTCCTGTTTTGTGTTTCATTTGATATTTATTATCTATTTTTTTTTTTGCTGAGGCAATTGGGGTTAAGTGACTTGCCCAGGGTCACACAGCTAGGAAGTGTTAAGTGTCTGAGGCCAAATTTGAACTCAGGTTCCTCCTGACTTCAGGACTGGTGCTCTATCCACTGAGCCAATTTGGTGTTTATTATCAAAGAATTGTAGTAATACATTTACTTCTGTTACTTTACCTTCCAAGGAATCTTGAATGATTTTGATGTATGGATGAGATACCCCTTTGTAAAAGAGCTTATAAAGTGGCATTTTGTTCTGCCAAATCAAATACTTTTTAAAAATCAACAAATAAGACAAAAAAATGTGATCTTATAACTTCTATATCTTTCCCTAATTATGAAATGATAAAGAAATGGCTCATTACTGAACATCAATAATGAAATTTTTTTTTGTTTTCAACTCATTGATGATGCCCTTAATTTGTGTGCACTTAATTTCATAAAGATTTTGTATAGAAAAGGGAATAGAGATATAGGACAGTAGTTGTGTTGATGTTCCCTCACTCAACTCTGTCCAAACCAATAAAGTCCAATAAAGTCCAAAATTCTTCACTTCCTTTGATAGCCTGTGTTTCATTTCCTTGTTGTCCTTACCATTGTAATTATCTATAGCAAAGATGTCCTCTATAAACATTTGATTCAATCTGATTGTTTTTGCCATAATTATTCTCTTTAATGCAATTCCTATCCTAATCCTCTATCCATTTGAGAGTATGCTTCCAAGTGTGGTGATTCCACTTTCCATAAAAAAGTTTGCCAAGGTGGTTTTTACTTATTTTTTTTTGTAATACTCCTTTTATTTTTATCCTCCTTGGGATGACTTTGCCTGTTTGTATGTCTTTAAACTGCTTTTACTCTCCATTGTATTTCCTACTTTCTGAGATGATGTTGTTCGTTATCATCCATCATCCTTCTTCATTAGATTTTTGTGAATGAAGTTTATATATTCTAATTTATTGCCTTTGGTACCCCCACCCCACCCACCCCAGGCTATTTGATAAGTAGGTCAGATGTTTGCTGGCTAATGAACTTTCTTCTAGATTCCTTTGAACTCCCTGTTGTGGCAACTACTTTATACCAGAGAGACGTCTGAATACAATTATTAAACTGAGAAATGATGCCATTTCTGTTACTCATTTCCCATTTTCAATATAAATTTTGTTTAAATAATTCAAGGTTCGGTTGTTTAATTTGTACACCACATGGTTTTCTCACTTTATCTTAGCTTTGCATAGTCATTGATCTGACTGAACACAGACAGCTGCTACATTTATAGAAATAGCCATCTATTTTGTTCCTTATGGTGCTACATGTCCAGGACCTCCCATTTCTTTTTTAGAGGAAAATGTTTACATATTCAGCAAATTAGAAAAGCAAGGAATATCTTCTCTGAAGGACCTACAGATAAGGGAATAAACTATGAGAAAACAAGAAATAGAAAGCATTATTGGGAATTAGATGGATAATTCTGATTACATTAAAGTAAAAAGGCTTTGCACAAATAAATCCAATTCAGTCAAAAATAGAAGGAAAATAGAAAATTGGGAAAGGGACAAATGTACAACAAATTTTTCTGATAAAAGTCTTATTTCTCAAATATATAGAGAACTAAATTGCATCTATAAGAATAACTTATTCCCCAGTTAACAAATGATCAAAAAATAGAAACAGTTTTTAGATGAGGTAATCAAAACTATCTATATTCATATAAAAATACTCTAAATTAATATTTCTTAAAGAAATGCAAATTAAAACACTGTAAAGAATATCTCACACTATTCAGATTGGCTAATGACATAATTAATGATATAAAAGGAAAATGACAAATATTGGAGGGGATATGGAAAAATTGACATATTAATGCACTATTGGTGGAGTTATGAATTCATCTAACTATTCTGGAGAGCAATTTGGAACTATATTCAAAAGGCTATCAAATTGTACATACTCTTTGAACCAGAGATGCCATGAGTAGATGTGTATCCCAAAAAAGAAGGAAAAGGAAAAGGTTCTATATGCACAAACATATCTACAACAGCTCTTTTTGTGTTGGCAAAGAATTAGAAATTAAGGGAAAATCCATCAACTGGGGACTCGCTGAACAAGTTGTGATATATAATTATGATTTTAAAAAAATGATGAGCAGGAAGACTTCAGAAAAACTTGGAAATATTTATATGAACTCATGGAAAGTGAAGTGAGCAGAACCAGGAGAATATTGTATACAGCAACAATATTGAATGATAATTACTATGAATAACTTATCATTTCTGATCAATTCAATAATCCAAGACAATTCCAAAGGACTTATGATGAAAAATATTATCCATCTTCAGAGAAAGAACTGACAAAGTCTGAAAGCAGATCAAAGCACTTTTTAAGCTTTATTTTATTTGAGAGTTTGTCTTTAGGGTGTTTTGTTTTGTTGTTGTTGGTCTGTGTTTTCTTTAACAATGTGGCTAATGCAGAAATATGTTTCACATGACTATATTTATAATCTACACCAAATTGCTTGCCTTCTCAATGAGGGAGAAGAGAATGGAGGGTAGGAACTTGGAATTCAATATTTAAAGTGAATATTAAAAATTGTTTTACATATAATTAAAATGACTAAAACATTAATAAAAAATGAAGAAAGTCTTCATGGCACAAGGTTCTGTCTAAACTACAACTCTTTAGAATCTCTCATACTTTCTTTCTGAATAATATTTTCCAGATATTCTCCATATCCTCACTTCTTACTTTGCTTTGGAGTCACTGAGTGTCAGGATATATGTTGATTTGCTTTGGACTATCTTATCAAATTCTTCATAGAATATTTCTAACACTTAATCCTCAGTGGTATATGTTGATATATAAACCACAATTATTTTCATTATGGTATTTTTACAAACACATTATTAGTACTTTGGTATTAATACTAGTAATACAGATACTAGTAGCAACATTAGTGTGATGAACAAATATCCCATGAAAGAATTTCTCTTTGTCTCTGAACATTCTACTTTCTTTCCTTTTTAAGGAACATCTCTAAGTCAACCTTCCATTTACCTACAACTTCCTTCTCACTTTATTTATAGTAAGATTGATATGGTTCAACTTATCTTGCAATATGGCCACTCATTGGGCCATTGGACAAAGATCTCACATTTAGAAAGCCACTATTTAAAATAAACACTATTGATGACCTAAAATTGTGTGGCTCTTAGAACCTTCTGCCCCTTTTTCTGATACTGTGCCTGCATAAATGCAGCAATGGAATTAGGCTATGCTGGGCTGAGGGACATTTTTATCTGTTTCATGGGTTGCCAAGATCAAAAAAGTTTTATCTTCAATCTAATCTAATAAATCCAAAAACATTTAAGTATCCACCATGGGCCATGAACTGTGCAAAACACTGGATATATAATTAATAAAAAAGAAAGAAAGACACCTATAGGTGGCTTAAAGTACTTCTTTATGGGTAGCTAGGTTAGCTCTCAGAAAAAAAGATTAAATTACAAAAAGACTTAAAAGTCTCTCTAGCATGGTAGAAATCTGTCAGAGCTTATTATGCTTTGCTGACATAACCTTTGAAAACCCAAAGTCATCACTATGCATCAAAGTAAGACTGTAGAACTAATGCATTTTCATATTACCAGATATAGATCTAAATATGGATATGGAGATAGAGATATATAGAGACCAAGACAAGGACAAAAAGAGACATAGAAGTAGATTTTGTTGTTGTTCTTAAGTCATTTCAGTCAAAACTGGCTCTTCATAATCCCATTTGGGATTTTCTTGGCAAAGATACTGGAGTGTTTTCCATTTTTTCCTCCAACTCATTTTACAGATGAGAAAACAGAGGCAATAGGATTAAATGACTTGTCCCGGATCTTAAAGCTGGTAAGTGTCTCAGGCCAAATTTGAAATTATATGTTCCTGACTCCAAGCTTGACATTCTATTCAGTATGTCACCCAATTATCATGTCATACAGACATGAATATAAATATATATAAAGTATGCCATTTCCTGCAATATTCACTGTAGCCACTCTGACAACTTCCTTCCTACAAGAGAAGAGAAAAGACTGAGAGAGGAGGGGAGGAATAGAGGGGAGGAATACAGTGTAGGTAGGAGAGTGGAGTAGAAGGAGAAAATTGAGAAGTAAATTAGTGAAATAGACTGAGAATATTTAGTTTCACTTCTGCCACTTTACTAGATGCATGAACTCATGCAAATTATTTTTTCTTTCTACACCTCAATTTCATAATTGGACTGTATGATCTCTAAGGTCTTATCTAATTCTATAATTCATATTGCCTATTAATTTACCGATAAGAGAAGCAAAAACAGTTATTGTTACTTTAAGGAGAGAGAAACACTGACGCTAAGAAATCTAATGAGTTTTCTAACATCAGAGTCAGTGGCAGAACTGGGGCTAAAATTCAAGCTCCCTAGCATCCAATCTGGAATTATGCTAATTCCCTCCTTTCTTCCTATTTTAAATTGGCCTGGATGCCCCCATGCCAAGCTATCCTTCAGACAAACTAGCAAGGTTAATTGAAGGAGGTACAGTAGTCTTGGTTACTGCCATTGCTAAAAATGGTCCTATGAGAATAGTGCTAGAAGTAATAAAGTTCAGAATGAGCCAGGCTGATGAAGAAGCTAAGGACAAGGAAGGGGGCCATTTAACTATATTAGGATAAGAGAAAGATCTAAGATAGGATAAAACTGCTGCTCAGGTAGCATCGTTGCTTGATTCTATTTTACTTTCTGTATTTTATATTGTGGGAAATTATCTTCTTATTAGAAAAAATATATATTTAACAGGAAAATTACACCAAATCTTAAGTGATAAGATGGCAAGAGAGTACTCCAAAATACTGAAAAAAAACAGGTACAGGTAATTGCAAAGCCATTGACAACAATCTTTAAACAATCATGACAGTGGAATGGTGAACATGTACCAGAACTATAAGTTGGCAAACATACCAATTTTCAAAAAAGGGAAGAGGTCTCCAGATTATGGGCCACTGAGTTTGACTTCAATTCATGACCAAGATCAAGAAGGAATCATTAAAGGAAAGACTGGGAGCATTTGGAATGGATCAAAGTACCCAATGATTCAAAAAGCAATTATTAAGTACCTACTAAGTACAAGCCACTATGATTGAGTATAATAACTTCAAGAATTTGTTACATAAGCATCTCTTTTCGTAGTGGCTAGAAACTGGAAGATGAATGGATGTCCATCAATTGGAGAATGGTTGGGTAAATTATGGTATATGAAGGTGATGGAATATTATTGTTCTGTAAGAAATGACCAGCAGGATGAATACAGAGAGGTTTGGAGCATGAACTGATGCTGAGTGAAATGAGCAGAACTAGAAGATCTCTGTACACTTCAACAATAATACTATATAAGATGTATTCTGATGGAAGTGGAAATCTTCAACATAAAGAAGAGCCAACTCACTTCCAGTTGATCAATGATGGACAGAAACAACTACACCCAGAGAAGGAACACTGGGAAATGAATGTAAATTGTTAGCACTACGGTCTATCTACCCAGGTTACTTATACCTTCGGAATCTAATACTTAACGTGCAACAAGAAAATTGGATTTACACACATATATTGTATCTAGGTTATTCTGCAACACATGTAAAATGTATGGGATTGCCTGTCATCTAGGGGAGGGAGTAAAGGGAGGGAGGGGATAATTTGGAAAAATGAATACAAGGGATAATGTTATAAAAAAAATTACTCATGCATATATACTGTCAAAAAATTTATAATTATAAAATTAATTTTAAAAAAGAATTTGTTACATAATCACTGAATAGGATGTTTTTGTTTATTTTTTCTTTGTTAAAAGGAAAGTTTCAGTTTGGGGTGAGGAGAGAAGACATAATAGTATATTTATGAAAATGTGATTTAAAAAAGAAAGGCATCAATAAAACTTATTTTTAAAATAACTTGTGCCAGATTAACCTCATTATATTTTGGACAAGGTTACTAGACTCAAAACTGTAGCAAAATATTTGACAAAATATCTTATATGTGGGATGGATGATGATATAATTATGTGGATTTGAAGTTGGATTTAAAGAGTGAAGAACTGATATTAATTTGAAAGGAATTATCGAGCTACATGGCTAGAAAACCTATCTTCAACCCTATGCTACTCAACATTTTTGTCAAGTTTATAAAGGCATAGGTGTCTTATTTATCAAATTTGCAGAAGATGCCAAACCTGGAATGGGTGTGCAAAAAAAAAAAATCTTGACAGACTAGATGAATGAGATAAATTAAAAATCCTGGTAAAGGTAGTAATGACAAATTTCTGATGGGTCCTTTGCAGAGGAACATGTTCAGAGATCCAGTCACCAGCTGCAAACCACTAGCCAGATACTTCAAGAAAACCACTTGATTATCCCTGTGGCAGCAGTAAGCATGATCAGCACCATGCCCAGGATGATGTTAGCTCAAAGTCTCCTCAGGTACTGGTTGAAGGTCTTTTGGCCCTGACTTAGCAGTTTTATAAGCACACTCTCAGTAGGATAATACCTAGGCTTTTTGGAGAATGTGAACACGGCAGGTAAAAATATTTGTGGCAGCCCTTTTTGTAGTGGCAAGAAACTGGAAATTGAGTGGATGCCCATCAGTTGGAGAAAGGCTGAATAAGTTATAGTGTATGAAGGTTATGGAATATTATTGTTCTATGAGAAATGATCAGCAGGAGGATTTCAGAGAAACCTAGAGAGACTTACAGGAACTGATGTTAAATGAAATGAGCAGAACTAGGAGATCATTATACATGACAACAAGGAGAATATACGATGATTAATTCTGATGGACCTGACTCTTTCTGACAATGAGATGACTGGGGCCAGTTCCAATGATCTTGTGGTGAAGAGTCACCTACATCCAGAGAGAGGATTGTGGGGACTGAGTGTGGATCTTTTTTTCTTCTTCTCATTTTTTGTTTTCTTCTCATTTTTCCCCTTTTGATCTGATTTTTCTTATACAGCAAGATTATTGTAAAAATATGCATACATATATTGGATTTGACATACTTTAACAAGTTTAACATATTGGATTACTTGCCATCTAGGGAAGAGGGTGGGGAGAAAGGAGGGGAAAAACTGGAACACAAGGTTTTGTAAGGGTCAATGTTGAAAAATTATCCATGCATATGTTTTGAAAATAAAAAGCTTTAATTTTAAAAAGGGAGATAGTAGCAGGTACCTTCTCTCTTTTTTTCCTTTCAATCCTAGTTTTCAGCACAGCATATTTCCATGCTTACATGACCTGGGAATACATTGCAGACCTCAGGCCAGGGCTGGGTTCTGATTCCAATGCTTTCCAGGCTTTTTCACCATCTTTTCAGCCCCATCTTCCTTTTTGTTCCTCTTCTTTTTTGATCTTCTTTTCCTTTGGTTCATTTTGGATGTTTTGATTGCCAGTTTGAAAGAAAGGAAAGGGTGTAGAAATAATTGTTGAATTGAATTGAATTGAACTCATCATGTATACAAAAATCTATAGCTGGCGCTTTCCTATCTGCAGCTAAATTATATTAAGTCTCATGGACAAAATCAGAATAATATTCCCTCATCTCCCTTCTTCCTTCCTCTCTCTTTAACTCTTTCTCTCCCTCACTTTCTCTTTTTCTAACTCTCTTTTTCTCTCTCCCTTTTTTCTTCCCCCCTCCCCCTCTCCCCTCTTTCCCTCCTTCCTTCCCTCCCTTTCTCTCTCCCTCCTCCTCCTTCTACCTCCCTCTCTCTCTTTCTCCCTCCCTCTTTCCTTACCTCCCCCCCTCTGTCTCTCAACACTGTGATAGAGTAGAAAAAACATTGGGCCTATAATTGGAAGGCTGGATTAGAGTCCTAGTTTTCCTACTTTTCAATTTATATGATCTTGGGCAAACCACTTAATTACACTGGTCTTCAATTTACTCATCTATAAAATACAGATAATAAAATAATTTCCATTTATATGATACTTTTCTCTTAGTCCTGTTGCCTCCATAAATAGCACAAGGTTTATTAACCTCATTTTACAGATAAGGAAACTGAGGGAAAGAGGCAGAAGATAGATCAAGAGTAATAATAAACAACAATCTAAGATAAAGTTATAGAGTTTGTCTTAGCTTCCCATCTCTAGAGCCCTCATACTGAAGGTGGAAGGATTCTGCTTCGTGGGAGGCAATGAATCATCTCTAAGTTTGCTCCACTGGAAAATTCTTGTGTTGACACACAGAAAGAGACAGCATATGTTCTTTTAATGAATAACAACTCATGTTTCTTTTGAAAAAATACATTGGGGGTGGGAGAAGGGTAGGGAGGCTCTCAGGTACACATGTGGGGGAAGTAACGCTTATGTGTATATCACCATGACAAGATACCAGACTTGTGTTGCCTGCTTCTGCAGCTGCCATCCAAAAACTTGAAAGATCTTCCAAGAAGGTTACAGCTTAGGATATGGAATCATGCCCTCTCTTATCCTCCCTTATCTTCTCAGCAGAGAACTGATAAATCAATGATGTCAAGAAAGTTTCTTTACTCCTCAAACTATCTCTAGATAATGCTGGTAATTAAAGGAATAAATCCTACCACTCAGACTAACTACAGCCATACTTAGAAATGAGTCTTATTGGTTCTTTGGTACCAAAGCCTTCTGACTTATACTCTGAGAACTGTTCCTTCACAGCCCATGTCTGATTCCTCCTGACAAAACCAGTTGTCTTCTCCCTCTAGTTCTGAGCTATGAAATTAGTAAGTGGAGAAAAAAACCTTCACACAAGAAGATAGTGATAAGCAAGAAGGAGAGTGAATGAACTTTATTCTCATCACATTGGCTGAAATAGGAAATAACATACATACTCAATAGGGGTATGTAAATCTATCTTATCCTGCAGGAAAATAGAAGGGGAATGGAATATGGGAAGGGGGAGAGTGATTAAAAGAGAGGACATACTAGGGGGTGAGAATGTTCAGTAACAAAACACAGGGTAAAAGGAGAGAGAGAATAAGTGGGGGAGATACAATTAGCGATAGTAATTGTAAAAAAAAAAATGAATCAAGTTTCTCTAATGGAATATTATTGTTCTCCGGGAAATGACGAGCAGGATGCTCTCAGAAAAAAAAAATCCTGGAAAGTCTTCCATGAACAAAGTGAAATATACTGCATACAAACTAATAGCAATGTTCTGAGACATAAACAAGCATTAAAAAGAAATAGGGTTTCTAGTTGCTGCTTGCATGGGAAGAGAGGTGGGGAGAAGAGCAGGATTGAATCACTTCCCTCCTGAATTCCTAGTGAAATAGGAATGCAATCAGACATTTTTTACATATGTGTGTATACATGTATATATATACATATATGTATACAAAGACATATATGTCCACACATATATATCTGTTTGCATATAATGGTAGTCATCTCTAGAGTAGGTTATGAGGAGGAAAGAAAAAGAAAGAAATTTACATGATGATTGTTGTATATATAAAAAGAATAGCAAATTAAACATAATAAATTTGTAGTTTCATGTGCAATCATCTTCACTATTATACTATGCAATGGAAATGCTTATTTTATTCCATAAATTAAAAATAATTTTTAAAAAACATGATCAGTTTTAGAAAGATGGCACTTCAGGGGCAAAGACTCTGAGGACTGGATTCTGGGCGCATCAAACAAGATAGTTGCTGGTTTTGAATCAGCTCCAACACCAATCCTCTCTCACTTGTCCCTTCCAGACCTTTCCAGGGAAAGTGAATTTACAAAGGTCATGCAGGTAGCCAGCAGTGGTGTTGGGATACTTTCCACATATGGCTTTGAATCATGTCCATAAACTTTTCAAAGGGGTTTAAGTCAGGTCATTTCTCACACCATCTTCTGGAAAAATGTTTTAGTCTTTCATGCTGTGTGTCATGGGGCAAAATTATGTTGTAATTTTCAATCTCCATTTGGGGATTTTTGTAATTCCAAAATAATTTGATTCTTCACCATATCTTCGCCATCAATAAGCATTCATCTTATTTACATTTATTGTATACTAGGCACTGTGCTGAGTGTTAAAGTACAAATTCAGATATTTTCATCAGAATTCACCATTCTCTCAATAGACAAGACTTCAAGGAATAGAAAACTAAAAAATCCACAAAACATTCTTACAAAGAGGTCCAAATCTTATAGGCTCATCTGAATTCTTTCTGATAATACCTTTGATATAAAATTAATGAAAAGTAATGTTTCATCAGTAAAATTTACCTTTTTCAAATTTCAGTACTCTATTCTTGGTATTACCTTGCTCATGACAAGTGTCTTTTTTCATAGCCTTTTACTGATGTTGCTGTTCTAACATCAAGAAGTCTAGGCTACACTATAGAAGAAAAAATAATGCCCCTTCAGCTGCCAAGTCCCTCTGAAGGTCTTTTGTCTATTTCCTAAGGATTAATTAGGATTTGTCACAGCAGTAGTTTGTCAGTTCTTAGTTCTGCTTTTCATTTTTTATAGCTCTTTTCTTTAAACTCCAATGCAACTGATCTTATTTCATTGTAGGCTTGAATGATCCTTGAAACATTTGACTTTTCCACACCATTAGCCTTTGCAATATCTCTAACAGTTATTGAAGCATGCTCTTTAGGAGCTACTACTTTTGCATGTTTCCTTGGAAAATCATCCATTCTCAAAAATGACAGAACACAACAAAAAAAGCAATGAAACACACACACAAACACACACATACACACAAATACACAAACACACATATATCATACAATCCATCATTTAACCAGCAGAGAATTAACTATATATAAATAAACCACTCAAGTAGATTGATCATCTGATGAAGTTCAGGTGTTCATGTTCAGCTTATTGTCAACAAATCGCACACACACATGACTAGTACAGTCACAAACTGAAACCATTTCCAAATTATTTCTTGAAATGTCATTCAGTCTTACTCTCTCCCCAAAGGAGTATAGCATAGAAGGTGAGCTAGAACAATGAAAAACTATTAACCAGAAACACTCACATTAATCAGTCTTGAGCAGCTCTCAACAGCAAGACCTGCTTCATACAGATATGGGAGAGTGGTGCCAGGAAGGAGTGTTTTGATTGGAAAGTATCAGGGAAAATCATATCTGTTGAGAAAAAAACAAAAAGAACAGTGAACTTGAGACAAATTTAGAAGTCATGTGAGACAAAAAAAAAACTTATATGCTTTCTTCTTGTCTGACAATTTGTTTGGTTCTATTTTGCTCAATACTAAGAGTTTAATAAGAAACTTTATTTTATATGAATTTTTTGATGATGGTTATTAAGTTTACTATAAGAAATTCCTTTTAAAAAGCATCCCCTCAGAAGTGGAATGGGGATTATCTGCCATAAAAAGAGATAATAAAAAGCTTTTTCAGTGGATGGAAAGAGAGGGAAGAGAAGGGGAGTGAATGAACTTTATTCTCATCAGAATTGGCTGAAATAAGAAATAACATGCATACTCAATAGGGGTATATAATTCTATCTTATCCTGCAGGAAAATAGAAGGGGAATGGAATATGGGAAGGGGGAGAGTGATTAAAAGAGAGGACATACTGGGGGGTGAGAATGGTCAGTAACAAAACACAGGGTAAAAGGAGAGAGAGAATAAGTGGGGGGAATACAATTAGCGATAGTAATTGTAAAAAAAAAAACAAAAAAAAAAAAAGAATCAAGTTTCTCTAATGGAATATTATTGTTCTCCGGGAAATGACGAGCAGGATGCTCTCAGAAAAAAAATTCCTGGAAAGTCCTCCATGAACAAAGTGAAATATACTGCATACAAACTAATAGCAATGTTCTGGGATGACCAGCTATAAATGACTTTGTTATTCTCAGTAGTACAATCATCCATAACTATTCTGAAGGATTTATGATGAAATATCCTATCCATACCCAGAGAAGAAACTGATTGTGTCTGAAGACAGATCAAAGCATTCTCTCTCTCTCTCTCTCTCTCTCTCTCTCTCTCTCTCTCTCTCTCTCTCTCTCTCTCTCTCTCTCTCTGTCTCTGTCTCTCTCTCTCTCTCTCTCTCTCTCTGTCACTCTCTCTCTCTCTCTGTCTCTCTGTCTCTCTCTCTCCTCTCTCTCTGTCTCTCTCTCTCTCTCTCTCTCTCTCTCTCTCTCTCTCTCTCTCTCTCTCTCCTCTCCTCTCTGTCTCTCTCTCTCCTCTCCTCTCTGTCTCTCTCCTCTCCTCTCTGTCTCTCTGTCTCTCTCTCTCTCTCTGTCTCTCTCTCTGTCTCTGTCTGTCTCTCTGTCTCTGTCTCTGTCTCTGTCTCTCTCTCTCTCTCTCTCTCTCTCTCTCTCTCTGTTTATTTTTAACTTAATTTTTCTTGAGGGTTTTTATTTTCATTAGGATAGTAGATCTATGTTTTCTTTCTCAACTTGACTTTTATGGAAATGTTATGTGTGTTTTCTAAATTGTAGGTGGGGATAAGGAGAAAACCTAGGACTCAAAAATCTTAAAAACAAATGGAAAAAATGTTTTGAATGTAGCTTGGAAGAAAATATTAAATAAATAAATTGAAAACTCAAAAATAATTTTAAAAAATAAAAATAAAAAGCATCCTCTCATTCCCATCCATTGGAGAAATCCTTTCCAGAACAAATTTCTGTAACTCCATGATTATATGATTCTATGTAAAAGCTTTCTTATTTGTGCTTTAGATGACCACAAAACAGAGGAAGAAGCAATGAGCTAAGTAGTCCCCTGAATGATCAGTCAGGATCTTAATGAGGGCTGCTTTAACAAGGGAAGCCACATTCACTTGGCATTCCTGGGCAACACGGTGCTTTGATAAGGAAGATCTGATCAACACCAAAGCCTTCCTGATTTTTCCATAATCCAATGCAAAGTGGATTATGGAAATTAGAGTAATAATTGCAAAACCCCTTGTGTTATCTACATATCTGGTGACATTCACTGTTCAATTCCGTGCACTCAACTATCTCACCAACTCTTTGTACTAAACCTTTAATAGAACTGGCATTTCTGTCAATAAACTTTAAGCCAGCAGAGAGCAAGTTACTCATAAAATAAGCATTTGTTTGGCTGAACACTGATGTAATTTGTATACACAATCATTTTGTCATAAAACCCATAAGAAATGAAGCCATCTCTTGGACAGTGCTGTGGACTTGATTGTTAATTTACTGGACCCACAGCCATCTCAGTATCCTAGATGAGGACAGAGAATATGGGAGGAAGCATTATTATATACTATCATAAAGACTTGTATCTTATACAAAAGAGATTGGGAGCCTTCACAAAACAATGAGGACTTCTAAAACTGATTTCACTGAATATTTTCTCCATGTCCAACTCAGAGTTAGAATTGTTTTACTTACTTACCAATCCCATCAAGAAAACTAATCATAATAGGAAACACTCAACAGAAATTTTACTAAACAAATAAGTGTATAATAATAATATTGGTTATTAGTCCCAAACCTGAAGATTAGAGGTTTCTGTCCCTGGAATTCCTTTTCCCTTACAGCCTAAAAAAGGTGAAAACTTTGAGAGAAAAATATCTCATCTCCCTCTTAGTGCTTAAAACCTGAGGACAGGATTAATCCCCCTGGGGCAGATCCTAATGGCCTCTCCGATGGAGAGACAGTCTCTTAAATATCTCAACTCAGAACCATGGGGGAAAAAGAATGTTGGGAGATAAATTTATTTTAATGAAATTGATGTTTCCAGAAAAAGAAAACTGTGATATGTATATAAGTATATATATGGAGGAAGCAACTAAGTACTAGATGGTGCTGTAGACAAGAGTCATGGAGTCAGGAAAATTCATCTTTCTAAATTCAAATCTGGCCTCAGATACTTCCTAGTTGTGTGACCCTAGGCAAGTCACTTAACTCTGTTTGCCTCAGTTTCTCATCTGTAAAAATGAGCTGGAGAAGGAAATGGCAAACCCCTCCAGTATCTTTGCCAAGAAAATGCCAAATGGGATCATAAAGAATCAGACACAACTGAAAGCATAGATGAAGTCATCTCTTAGACATTGTTGAGAAGTTAAATGAATACATGTAAATATATATACCTACACATATGCAAATGTATAGCTCTTTGAACATTGTCTTTCTCATTAGATACTTCAGGACAGAGAACTTGACTTTTTTACCCCCAGAATTTAGCAGTGTTGGACACATAGTAAACTCTTAATAAATGCTTGTTGAATTGATATGAGCCTAATAAGCAGAGTCCTTTTCTTGAGATAAAGCTGCAATTTATTTTCTACAAAAAGTTTTTTCACAAAAGTAACTTTTGGTAAGCTACGTTTATCATTTTATAAACTGTGTCTCCCTTTTCATTCATGTTAATATACTTCAATACAACGGAAGGAAAACTAGCATTACTTACCCGACTATCTCTGCAAAGGCAAACTCCCATCATCTGTTCAAGGGAGAATGGTCATTGGAATCAGGACTTTGACTATCATGTTTAGTGAAGACCCAAAATGATGATCCCTCTGCAATGACTTGCCAAAGAAACAAAGCCGTGATGCAAGAAAGTAACATTGAGTTATTTGACCTTTGATGTATTCAGGACAGCCACACATTAAGACCAGAGGAGAGAGAATGGTAATAAATCCTAGGTGACAGAATGAAATCCAAATCATCAAGATCCAGAAGTGTCATGCAGAAAATTTTTCAGACACTAAAACAGGACAACAAGAAAATTTCTTTTTAGTGTGCATGTCTGTGTGTGTGGGTAATTAAAATAATGGTAATGGTGATAGGGACAAGATTTAGGCATCCCCTTAGAGAAAGGCAAATGTTATCCTAC
Source organism: Sminthopsis crassicaudata (assembly GCF_048593235.1). NCBI lineage: Eukaryota > Metazoa > Chordata > Mammalia > Dasyuromorphia > Dasyuridae > Sminthopsis > Sminthopsis crassicaudata. The sequence goes on along the minus strand of NC_133617.1, from coordinate 576,488,915 downwards.
TTCTTCATACAATCTATTTGATATCATCAACTGAAAAAACTCTGAACTCATGGTCCAATGAATTCCAAACTCCTAAAGGAAAATGGGTTTTCTATAGGCCTCATTTTCAAAATCAAGAACCAAAAGGAGGTTTGAGGGAACCTCTAATGTTGTCATCTAAATTTCAATCTATCTCCTATCTCCCTAATCTCCCTATCTCCCAATCTATCCCCTATCTCCCTAAAATACATAAATAAAAAAGGAAGGCTTCATTGTTCTGGTCATCTGAGAGTTTAATATTAAGAATCCCCTTTTTACCCAAGTGATGGCGAGCATGATGGAGAGAAATATATATTAGCTTTGGCCTCCAAAAAGCCTAGATTTGAAATTTTATGAGTAGAGTGATCTTTCCTTCATTGTTATAAAATGAGGAAATTGAACTGGATGGTCTCTGAAATTCATTCCAGTTATATTTTGCAATACTCTGGTACAATTGATTTCTTTTTCCAACTTCCTCTTTGCTTTTTCCAAGCCAAATGTCACTTTGGCGGACTTGGAGAACACAAGAAGTCAAAATATCTTCTGCATTGTGTTGGTCACTATTGGTAACAAAAGTTCCCAAAGCCTGTCCAAGCTGTGGATGGAGGGATGAAAGAATGGTTAGCAGGCAATATTTGGTGCTCCCTGCCTACAACCATTTACTCTGGTAATTACTATATTTACTTCTTAGAAGTAATATGGTTAGTCTTGTCTCATACGTTGCCTTATAAGCTCTGCATACATTTGTCTATTCCTTCCCTCTCACAAAATCCTACCTCCAAAGAGTAAGTACATAGTAATGCTTTGTTGAATGAATAAGTTGTGGTGTGGAGAGCTGACTTAGAATGTCAATAACTAGATTTAACCTTTAATATGATTTCTCTAAATACTTACTAGGGGGATAAATACCCTATAGGCCTTTAAGAGCTGGGGGCTTGAAATCAGAAGACCTGAGTTAAAATCCTTGGGCTGTTCATTAAAAACACCTCCCTCAACCTCAGTTTCCCCTTTTAAATAAGAAGGACAATGCCTATCCTCCACAGGATTATTGTGAAGATCAAATTCACAGGTAATAAATGGGAAAGAGCTTTATAACTGCAACTACATTAACTTAGTCTGGTGCCTCATATAGAAGAGGCACTTAATAAATGTTTGTTGGGTTGAATCGAACTAGTAACTTCTCAGAAGATGGCTTATAATTGCATAGTTTGGGGTACTACCCGTAAAGTTAATAACCACTGGGAAAGCTTTTGAATCAATGCCTTTAATTATTAATTCCTACAGTCTCTGCTTTGTTGTGGCTTTAGGAAAACATGAAAAAGGTCTGCCCTCCTGATAAGAAATATATCTATCTATCTATATCTCCTTAAGACAGAATCAAGCCAACAGTACATTTAAGGGTCTATTTTTCCTTAGCCCTTCCAACATTTGTCATTTTGCTTTTTTGTCAAATTTTCCAATCTGACAGGTATGAGATAGAATCTCAGAATGGCTTTAATCTGCATTTCTCTATGAGTAATTTAGAGTGTTTTTTTTTAAATATGGCTCATTCTCAGAACCTAGAATCAAAGGGAAGTTTGTGGGGACTTCTAATGTTGTATGCCAAGTTTCAATCACATTGGATATCCCTATCTCCTGGATTTCTTTACTTGAGTACTTCTCATTCATATCTTTTGACTATTTACCAATTGGGGAATGGTTCCAATTCTCATAAATTTGAATTAGTTTCTTATATATCTTGGAAATAAAACCTTTAACATAGAAACTTTATGCATTTCATAAGGGTTTTTTTTTCAATGAGGGGTGAGAAGAAGAAAAAAAAATTTTAAAAACCAATAAATATAGGAAAAACATAGAGTCAAGAGCCTGCTCACAAAGAAAAATACTTCATAAGTTTCAGATGTTTCCCTGAGCCAAAATGAAGAACAGAGAATTTATTTAGTTAGTTAGTTTATTATCTGCATATCTATGTATAGATAAATACATACTACATTTTGTGTGTATCTATACATTTATGTCTGCATATACAGAGAGGAAGTGGGGGGACAGAGAGAGGAAGCAGGGAGGGAGAAAGGAAGGAAGGGAAGAGGAGAGAGAGGATGGAGGGAAAAATGGGAAGAGAGAAGGGGAGAGAGAGACAGAGACAGAAAGAGAGAGGGAGGGAAAGAAAGAGAAAGAAAGGGAGAGAGAGAAGGAGAAAAACAGAGACAGAAACAGAGGGGAAGCAAGGAAGGGAGAGAAGGGAGAGAGGAGGGAGAAGGGAGGGAAGGGGAGAGAGACAGAGGGGAGGGAGAAAGAAAGAGACAGAAGGAGGGAAGGAAAGAGAGAAAATGAGGGAGAAAAGGAGAGAGAAAGAGAGAGGCAGAGACAGACAGAGATAGACAGAAACAGATAGAAACAGAAGTTAGGTGACTTTCCGGGTCCCACACTCAGTTGTGTCAGAGCAGAATCAGAACCCTGGCTTTCCTGATTCCCAGATTCTCTGTACTCTGCTCCATGTTGCCTCTAGTACATATATAAGAAATATAACTAGAAATTGGGTCTGCAAACATGGGGCCCAGATACATTGCAGAGGTGCCCTCCATTACCACCTTGGAGGCAGAAACATACTTATACTGTTCTTTGCCTTTCTTTTTATCCCCACTGTTTAACTAAATGCCTAGCATATAATAAATGTTTGGTGTGCACTGATTGACCATATTGTTTTAGAATATGTCCTTCTAGACAGCCTCAGGTTTGGGGTCTTGAGTTTAACAATAACTTAGCTACAATGAAAGTTGACCAAACAGTTAGTCATTAAAAGAAATGTTAACCAGGACTCCTGCCCCAATATTTTATAGGGGTTCCACTGCTCTTATTAGCTGACTGATTTTTCAACAATCAGTGCCTGAAGATGAAAAGCAAGAAATCCTCTGCTTAATATGTCACCTACTCTGAGTCTTTAATCAACTTCTGGCCCAGTTTCTATCCCAGGGGCTCAGTAGCAGGTGTTGAGACAGAGGTGTGATATTGTGACTGGGAATAATTGAATCCCAAGGGAATAACTACTCCTGGCTTATTTCAGAAGTGAGTGCAGAGACCTGAGATTGACAGTTCTATAGGCAAAGCAACCCAAGCATCTATTCATCGAGTTCCTTAGCTAGGTCCCTCTTTCTATAAAGCAATTTGGTCCACAGAAATTCCATTAGGGGCTACCTACTCAGGGGTGACGTCACTTGCCTGAGACAGGAGCAGATTAAGAGCCCAAGGTCACATAGATATTAAATAACAAAGATACAATTTAAACGTAGGACTTCTGGTTTCCAAGTAGTGTTTAAAAAAAAAAAAATTTTACATTACAGTCACTTCTGGAAATAGGCCCTATTCTAGACTGAATTCTCCCTCGACCCAAACAATTAAATAAAGACACCAGATCAATGCCAGTCACTGCTTTTCCTCAGAGGAGCATGATGTGATGGGAAAGGCTCTGGATTTGGTATCAGAAGACCCAAAGACAACCCCCAGTGCTGCCACTAACAAAAGCTACTTGATCCCCCCTTTATCATTTACTAAGAATAACCTGGTCAGTCTTTTAACTTTTGTGGGTCTCAGTTTCCTCATCTCTAAAATGTGAGCCTCAATGACTCATTTTAGATAAATGTTTTATCACTGTTTTTGTTTGTGTCACCATCCCTAGTCAGTGACTTGCCCCATCCCTAATAGAATCCTCCCTTGTAACAGGGAGGTGTTTAACAAAACCAGTTCCCACAACTGGTCATGTCTGTCAACAGATGCCTACTTCCATCATCCCTCTGCTAAGAAAATGGAGGCATATTTACCTTGTCCGAATCCTGGCATAAAAATTATTCATTATTAATGTATCTCCTTTTAAAAATAATGACACTAGAATGACCAGGCATAGTCTACCTAATTGCTGCCTCCCAAAAAAGATTTATACTTTTAATCTATGGAAATGCACTTTAAATGTAAATAATTAAGAGAATGCATTATAATTTTACTTTGAAAAAATTGTTTCCCACACTATTTTCTAGTTTCTTAAGGAATAAAAAAAGGCATCACATATCAATCAAGTAATCTTTCTGTTTATAACGAACTTGACAATCACCAATAAATACAAAAGTTCTAATACACAAAGAAGTACAAGATAAGGACTGTTTTTAACTTCATCTGTATCTTTAGCACTTAGCATGTTGCCTAGTATATAGTAAGCACTTAACAAGTGCTTGTAGTTTGATTGGTTGGTTGGTTGAAAAAGGAGTGTAAAAATAACTATGAACTTCTGCTAGAGTTTTTTTTAATGAAATATATTTTAAATTTAACAAGGACTAACAAAATTTCTGTTTTAGTATCCTGTATTTTGCTCTTCTATGCATTTAAATAAAATATTTTGTGGGTGCTTTTAAAACATATGTATGTGTATATATATATATATATATATATATATATATATATATATACATATATATATATATACATATATATATATATATTATCTTTATATAATTAACCACCAACCCACTTTGCTTTATTCACCTCTCCAACTAGAAGCCTTCTTTGTAATTTTGTAACAAAAATACATACTCAAACAAAGCAAAAATATTGGTAATAACTAAGAATAAAAGTCTTATTTGTATGTTGTTTCCTCTATTAGAAAGTGGGCTTCTTGAAGGCAGGGACCATATTTCCGTTTTCTTTGCATTCCCAGATCTTAATACAATACTCAGTACATAGTAAGGTTTTAATAAATGCATGTTGACTGCATTATTTTCATCCAATACTTTTCTGCAGAGACAAGAGGGTTGTTTTATCATCAGTTGGTTGAAGTCATGATTGGTTTCTATTTCGTAATATTTTAAAAGTGATTTTTCTTTCAATTCCTTATCATGCTGTAAATTGTTTTCTTATTTCTGCTTCCTTCACTCTGCATCAATTCATACAAGTCTTCCCAAATTCTCTAAATTCTTCATATCTACCCATTTTAAAACTACAATAATATACAATTACAATCATATAGCACAATTTATTCGGACATTCTCAATTAATGGGCACCCATTTTGTTTCTAGTTTCTGTTTGTCTTTGTCTTTGTTTCTTTGTCTCTGTTTTTACTACCATATTCTTTTCATATATAGAACTTTTCTTTCTGTTTTTTACCTCCTTGAGAATTATGCCCAGTAGTGGACTCATTACATCAAAGAGTATGTATACAGTTTCATAATATTTTTAGAGGAGTCTAAATGGTTGGACTATTTCACAACAACATCAACAATATATTAGTGTGCCTGACTTCCTATAGTCCTTTTAATCATTTATTAAGAGCCTATTACAGGCTATGCACTATGCAAAGTACTTCTAATATTTGCCATTTTCAACTTATATCATTTTAATTTCAGTTTGAGATATGTGAACTCTCAAAGTTGTTTTAATATGCATTTCTCTTCTTATTAGTGATTTAGAAGTTCAGTGTAGTCTAATAATTTTTAAATCATCCAAGATTTGTGAAACCTGATAAGAAGATCTGAATCTCTATCTTATATAGAGATAATTTTTCTTTCTTGTGCTCCTATCTGTACCAGGATTAAGAGGAAAAGGCAACAAATCATTTCCTCTAACCCAGACTGCCATTGTCTCCAAGGATCAGGATCTGAAAGAATAGATTGTCCCCAGGGCCTCAACCCCAACATGTGACTCAGGCTCCCATCATCTCTGACCACCTACATTCATTAAATGCATCCCAAGTTAGGATGCTCTGGGGACAAGAGTTCCAAGAGATGGCTAACTTAGATCCTTCTTCCAGAACATTCAAAAGGGTACAGATAAATGCTAATAAGCCTTGGGTCCTTTCCTCTTTTTACCTCCTTATTTTTTCCTTCCAGGCTAGCTTGTGACTTAACAGGTCATGGTGTATCATGAAAGGAATACAAGCAGGGGAATAAGCCCAGCCCCTCATGTAAGCCCAGAGATCCAAGGAAATTAGGCTGTGAGTATGAGAAAAAAAAATCAGGTAGAGGCATTAAAGAATTAAAGTATCCTCCTCAGCTTTTCCTTTCTGCTTCTTTCCACTTTCATGGAAAATCACTCAAAAGAAACCTCTTAGTAACTTATAAGACCACAGACACATCACTTCTGGTCAAAAGTGAGTGGCCAGAAGTAGAAGAGAAGTCCAGGAGAGATTACCACCAGGAAATGGACAGGGCTGGTACAAATGTAAGCCCAGGTTACTGAAGTTGTGAACTGATCATTTAGGCAAACTCTGCAAAGACATAATTTGGTAGGGCAGATATATCCCTGGCATTGCTGGTCCATTTCTTAGATGCAAAATAACTCAATACTCAAAGTGTTAAACAAAAAGCCCAGAGCAATTGTTAACCAATTCACTGTATTCAGAGAATGCTTTAAAGACAGAAATTTAGACAAAGAGCATGCTTTAAAGATAGAAATTTAGAAAAGAAAATATTTGAGACAACTTTCTTTTTGAATGAGTTCTGGCTACCTGTATAAGAGTTTATCACGAATCTAGCCAAAGCTATAAAGAGCAGCCCCCTACGTCTATAATAACCATGGAGTTAACCAAAGTTAATCATGGAATGGGTCACATATCATTTAACTACTTTACTTCTCTTTCTTCTTCCTTTGCCTTCTAAATTCATTCAAGCATTTAATAAACACTTTTCAAGGGTTGGTAACTGTACCAGATGTTGAGAAGACAAAGACTGGAATTAAATAATTTCTTCCTTCAAGGAACTTACATTCTATAAGGAAGGCAACATGTACAGAAATAAGGATATACAATTTAGATATTAAATTAATATAAGATCAACTAATTACCATATTGAAGCCCCCAAAGTATCTAATTGAAAGAAGTGATAATGCCTTGCTTCTCCACCAGTTGCCAAAGTGGAACACACAGAAAGTAAAGAAATATCCTAACACATGTTAGAGTTAGAAAATGTCTGGTATAAAAGGGGAATGTGAGGAAACCATCTTGGGATCTGCCAATCCATCAACCCAATCTAGATGCCAACTTGGAAAAGCACCAATATCCTTCCTGTTTCCAACCCGTACATAAAATTTTCTTAGGTAAAAAGTGCGCACAAATGGAAAAAGTTTAAATCCTGTCTTAGAGCATGCTGATTATAAGGTCAAACTTGAGTATTTGTCCTAGAGAGGAATGTACTAGGAGAGAGGGGAAGGGAGAAGTGGAATGGTATAAATTATCTACCATAAAAGAAGTAAGAAAAAGCTTTTACAATGGAGGGGAAGAGAGGAAATAATATATGCACTCATTATGGGTATAGAAATCTATCTTACCCTTCAGGAAAGTAGGAGAAGAAGGGAATACCAGAAGAGGGAAGGTGATAGAAGAGAGGACACATTGAGGGAGGAGCTGATCAGAAGCAAAACACTTTTAAGGAGGGACAAGTTGAAAGGAAGCAGAGCGGAATAAACATGGGGGAAATACAGTTAACAATAATAATTATTAAAAGAATTTTGAAACAAGTCTCTTTAATGAAGTCCTCATCTTTAAATGGAGAGGGGTTGTGCCAAATTTATTTTTAAAAATGAGCCATTTCCCAATTGATAAATGGTCAAAAAATATGATATGCTTTGACATAACAATACCACTATTAGGCACAAATCCAAAGGGATTTTTAAAAAGGAAAAGAACCTATACGTACAAAAATATTTATAGCAGCTCTTTTCTCAGAGCAAAGAATTGGAAATTGAGGAGATACCCTTGAATTGAGGAATGGCTGAATAAACTGGGATATGTGATTATGATGGAATGTTATTATTCTATAAGAAATGATGAGTAGGATGCTATCAGAAAAACCTGGGAAGCTCTCCATGAGCTCAAGCAAAGTGAAATGTACTGTGTACACAGGAATAGCAAAGTTGTGAGATGATCAGCTGTGAATGGCTTTGCTATTCTTATCAATACAATGATCCAAGATTACTCTGAAGGGCTTACAAGGAAAATTGCTATTCATACCCAGAGAAAGAACTGATTGTGTCTGAATACATATTGAAACATACTTTTTTAAAACCTTTTTTTTCTTGAGGGTATTTATTGGGGGGGGTATATATTTTATTTTGCAACATGACTTTCATGGAAATGTTTTGCATAACTTCACATATGTCTTCTCAATGAGAGGGAATAATGTGGGGAGGAAAGGAGAGAAACTGGAACTCAAAGTTTTAAAAATATATATATAAGTTTAAAAATTGTTTTACTGGGGAAAACAAAAAAAAAAGACATGGGGGAAAAGAAATACTGGAATCCTAACTTAGAAGCCAAATCCACATGAAAAGAGTCTGTGTTCAAAATAGTTTCAAAAAATTTTGCAAGAAAAAAATGGTAGATGTGGATAGTAACTAAGGAAGGAAAATACTCCATTGATGAATAACAAGGATAAATGAAGCATTATCCACTTCCAAGCCTACATAAAAAATGTAAGTGTTCTGGTTAGAATGAAAAGTAGCTCAGAAATGTTATGGGAGTGGGGTAAATGTTACCAAAATCAGGAACAGAATCATCTCTCCCTCTCACCAACCTGAATATTCTACTGAACACAACCTGTCCTGTTTCTCCTAAAGTAAAAGGAACTGAAGGCAAAATGATTATTACTAAAAAATAGTTCTCTATCTGCTTTGAATAACTGAACAAATCAGTGATCAATTACTATGTCGGAGAAAATTACATAACCAAGATAGGAATAAAAGACCTGTGTGAGGGGTCTAGGGGAGGACTCTTAGAGCTAAACTGAAGGAGGAGGAAGTGATGGCTGGAACTGAGAACAATTTCTCTTTAATATTCTAAAGCAGTCCAGATGGATGATCACCCATGGCAACAGCCTCGGTCCTCTCTGCTCATTAGCCAATGAATATTTCTCTCTAGGCATGAAGCAGGCTTTCTCCTTTCTCGTTTTATCATTCCTTTTTTCTTCCCCTTTCTCCTACTTGCTGTGATTTTTCTACTTCCTTATCCCTGCTCTGAGACTTGCATTATGAAATGATGGCAGGGGCTCTGGAGATGCCTCTAAGCCCTCCCAACATGTGGATCCTGACCCACCCTCACCCCATTCCTTTGTTTTTGTAGCTGAGAGTCCAAGCTCTGAAGAAGATACAAAGCTTTCTTTTGGCTTTTTGCTGACTGGGATCAGTACCTGGCTGTGTTCTAAGGGCACAGCTAAGCTATTCAACTGTTATGTCTGTTGTCAGTCTGCAGGGAAGGGGACAAGGGTGACTCAGGACTTTCAGAAGAGAAAGGGGCATGATGCTGGCTCATTAGTGTGCAGGGAGTACCTCTGGGAAGCTCTCCTACTGCCAGGCCTGTGAGAAACAGTTGGATCCAATGACAGATGATGGTACCAACCCTTCTGCTAGAATATTCGGGGGGGGGCTGGAAAAAATAAGAAAGAATTTGCTAAATCTTAGCTCAAATCAAAGCTGGTAAGATATGAGGAAGTAGGATGAGGTTGGGAGAGAGATCAGCTGAGGCTGCTGAAGAAGAAATCTCCAAAAAGTTCATGTCATACCCACCCTCCAACTCCATCCCCAACCTCAGCTCAGCTTTGCTTGCTCCTGAAGGATTTTCTGTACTAACTGAACCTACATCCACCATGACATCTGCTACTCTCAGACCATCTTCAGGACACAGGATCCATGTTCACTTCCCTTCCTTCCTCCCCCCTGCTCCCCCTTCCTCACTAAGTCTTCAAACAATAATTGAGTATACTCTAGTTCCTGGGAAAACATCAATCAATTATCTAAGGCTATATTTACCGACTTAGTGGCTTCCCGTACCAAATCACCCTCCCTGAATATCACTTCCTTATATATGTTCTCTTCACTTATGAGAATGAACCTAAGTTCCTTGAGGTCATGGATGCTCTTTCTTTTTATACTTTTGAAAGACACTACCCCTTTGTTATGATGACATTTTGATTACTTGAAAGAGGCATAAAAAGGACATTTATATAAAGAATATTGATTTTTAAAATCAGCTTAAGAACAAACAGAACCCCTCAGATAAAATGTTTTAAGGACAGACTGTTCTGAAGACCTGAGAGAAAATTGTCCCTAAGAAAATGTATTGTGAAGACCTATTTGAAAATAGAGTTCCAAATGAGGAAAAGATAAATTCATAACATGAGGGTGCAACAACTCATTTCCATATTATCTCCCTCCTCTTCTCTGCATTTTGGCTCCTCTGGCTTCCTTTAAGTCCCAAATAAAACTCCATCTTCTCCTAGAAGCCTTTTCTAAGCCCTCAACTCTAGTACCTTTATTCTTTTATTTCCTGTTTATCCTGTAAGTAGTTTGTTTGCATGTAATGTTTTGTTTATCCTCTTCCCCATTAGATAGTGAAGTCCTTGAGGATAAGGGCTGTCTTTTGCCTCTTTTTGGACCCCAAGTGTTTAACACAGTGCCTTCAACATATAATTATTTGCAGAAATTTAAAGGAAATAGTTGATAAATTATAAATTAAATGTCTTTTGGGGGAATTTGACATTGTTATTTAAGAACCTTATATTTGACATAAAGGTAGATTTTATTTAAGTTTCACATGATAGATTAGAAAAGGTTCCTATTAATGAGGAGGCCATAACTTAAAAGAGGACCAGAGGAAAATAAGAGAAGCAGAAGTATATGATAATGAAAGCAATGACCAAATCCAATCTGAGTTACTTTTGAGTTTACTCTTAATTTCCTGTTCCTAAAGAAGAGATTACATAGTCACTGACCCTGGGCAAGACACTTAAGACAACCTTCAGAGATTCTAAATTGCAAGATGGTTGCTCTGGGGAAGAGACTTGCCTTGACATGGAAATTATAGGTCTAGGAAAAGAGATGCATTTGGGCACAGAGATATCCCTTCAGCACATTGAGATCACTGATCTCCAGCTGTTTCTACCCCTTTCCTATTTCTTCAATTACTCTCAGTTACATCTTCTTCTAGTCTTCTGTGCTGAAATTTCAGGAAAATGGCAAAGGAGATATTGCCTGATTTGCTGCTGGCACTTCTACAACTATCCCCCAAAGTTCTCAGTCACCTTTGTGAGGAGTATGTGGGACACAGCCTTCTTTGCACTTTTCCATGTCCCTTTGGTAGATTGTGATGTCTTCCTCAGGCAAATCTCTAAGGACAAACTATGAACAAATAGACAAATTATGGATGTAGGATGTAGTTTCAGATCCTACACCTTACCTAGTCTTTTTTCCCCCATCTGGGGAAAGCTAGCTAAGGATTTTGTTTGTTCTTCTTAAATGTATTGCTTCTACCTTGAGCCAAAGTCTGAGCAGATCAAGTCCTTTTTGGTTTACTCAACAGGCACAAAGCCCTGGCTTAAGTTGAGCAGCCCCTCTCATCAACACCCTAACACTTTGATTAGGCCATAATTTCTCCCTCATCCAAATATCCAGAAATCTTCCTGAACTAGATCTTCACAATGAACTAACCTGTTTTGCCCACACACACACACTCTCTCTCATCTTCCTGTTTCTGGTCTTTATTAATTTAATTCTTAGGTTTTTTTCTCTCTGTTCTCTGACTCATGCCTACTATTTTCTTGTAATTCTAATTATCTCTATTTCCTGGAAAAAAGATTTTCTAACATTTTACCCCTTCTTTTTCTTCTTATGACACTGATAAATACCATCATTTACATTTGAGGAGGGGGAGAGGGAGGAACTGGAACCTGACCAATTGATTGCTCTCCCTCCCACTCTAGTTGATCTAATTATAGAAGGAGTCAAGTAACAGAGAAAAGATTTTAATGCATTAAATAAAATTCAAAAAATGTCTATGCCATGTTATCACTTTATGAAGATATCTTGTAGAAAACTAGTTAGAAAGTCCCAGGTCTAGCAGGGAGAGAGACTTAGAGAGATAGAGAAAAGAATATGGGGAAAAGGAGAGAAAAGTAGAGGAGAGAAAAAGAGAAAAGAGCAAGAGAACAGAGGAATAGAGAGAGGAGAGAGAGGAGAAAAGAAGATGGGGAAAGGGAGAGAGGAGAAGCAAAGAGAGAGAGAGAGAGACAGAGAGACAGAGAGAGAGAGAGAGACAGAGACAGAGACAGAAAGACAGACAGAGAGAGAGACAGAGAGAGAGAGACAAAGAGACAGAGAGAAGAAAGAGAAAAGAACAGAGAGTGTTAATAGAGGGGATGGTCTGATTGTGACCCTTGACAATAAAGAGGAAAGCTAGGGGCTTTTACAGCAGCAGTCAATTTGAAGTTAGCCCAGAAAACCTAGAAACATAACCCATGCAGCAAAGACATCTTGCCCAGAGTGGAATAGAAAAAGATCAGAACACCAGGATCCTGCAATACTGGAGGCATGAGTTATCTTGGGCAACTGTATTTCTTATAGGATTGTTTCACTACTAGTCTATAGTCTAAGCCTGTTACCACTCTTCCCACTGACACCATATATGCATAGGATAGTGTGCTCCAGCAACTTTTTATACTATGCCATCTTAGTAAACAAAAACAAAACAAAACAAAACAAAAATAATGTTTTATAGGCTTACTATTAAATATGAGTAGAGCTTGTGAAGTAATAGTTCTAGATGTGAGAACCCATTTTATATATATATATATATTTGTATAGTGAACCTGGATTTGTATTTGTATATAGAACCTGGATGGTTCAAAAGCAGGAAAATAATTAAAATAAAGCACACAAAGCCATGATTATAGCAATAAATACCGAAGATTTTGACTTAGTACAACATTCACTTAACATTAAAAACAAACAAACAAATAAACAAAAACTCCAAATTCCAACTCTGCACAAAAAGGTCCATTTTTTATTATGATAAAAAAAAATTCCATTCTAAAACAAAATGCTGGCAACATAAGCAACAGGGAAATGCTGAAATCTTTCCATATAAATGTAGAACCAATACAAGAATTCTCCCTTTCCCTCTTGTTATTTGACATAGTTCAACATATGCTAAAAGAAAAAACATTAAATTCATATGGACAAAAAGCATTTGATGATAACTTAATGGTCTACTTTAAAAATTCTAGGGAAACAAACAAATGAAACTAATCAAGACAAAAATTTCAATGAAGTTGCATGCATCTGCAAAGTTAATTCACAAAAAAAATAGCATTTCTACAAAGTAACTAACAAACTTTAAGAAATAGTAATAGAGAAGTAGATTTTATTCAATATAATACAAAATGCATAAAATATCTGAGAGTCAGTTTGCCAAAGCACACTCAATACCTGTAATGAAGATAAAAAGTGCTACTTGAAAAATTAAAAACAAAACAAAACAAAACAATGTAAATACCTAAAGGGATGTTCAGTCCTCATGACTGTGCCACAACAAGATAATAAAATAAAAATCTTCTGAAAATACTTTGCAGAGTTAGTGCTATACTGATCATATTACCAAAGGAATACTTCACAGAGCCAGACAAAATAATAACCAAATTCATTTGTAAGAATAAACTATCTGAAATATCAAGGGAAATCATGATAAAAGGTAAAAATGGAAAGGGAATAGCATTTTTCCTCTTCAAACTACATTATAAAGCCACAATCATCAAAACGATTTATTACTGATTAAAAAATAGAAAAGTAGATCAACAGAACAGACTAGACATAGAAGAATCAGAAATAATCGAAACTAATAACCCAGTATACAATAAACCCCAAAACATAAATTACGTGGGAAATAACTCCCTATTTGATAAGAACTGGAAAAACTGGGAAGCAGTCTGGCAAAAATTAGGTTTAGACTACCATCTTACCACAATAAACTCAGAATGAATATATGACCTGAATATTAACGATCATGACACTAAAAAAGTGGAAAATAAACTTTATACCTTTCAAGCTATAACCAGAGGGTATATTCCTACCTAAACAAAGGGAAGAGATAATTTTAAAAGATAAACTAGATTATTTCAATTAAATGAAATTAAGAAGCTCTTTGTAAGAACAGAATCAATACAACTTGGATAAGAAGGGAAGTAGTTGACTAAGAAAAAATATTTGTATCAAAGGTCAGCTATTCAAGCTATTCTGGATAGTTAAGAGAACTATCTGACTAAAAGCTATTTTTTGATAAATAAGTGATCAAAGGATGTAAGATGCTTTTTAAGAAGAACAAAAGGAATATAAAGTATTTATAAGCCTAAATGAATGTCCCAAATCACTAATAATGCAAATAATAAAAATGCAAATGAAAGCAACTCTTAGATTTCACCTCACACTCAGAAAATTGGCAAAAATCAGAAAAGTTGAAAATAAGTTGAAAGGAATTATGAAAAGACAACAGGCACACTAATATAGTAATTTAGTCCAACTTTTAGTATCATAAAACCATAGATTTAGAGCTGAAAAAGATCTTAAAAGTCTTCAGTTGTTATGTTCTACAAATAAGGAAATTGAGGCACATTAAGGTTAAGCAACTTTCCTCAAGTCATACACTTATAATTCTCTGAGATAGAATTTGTACTTAGGTCTTCCTGATTTCACATTTAGTGCCCTAGTCACTATGACATGCGGTCTCATTTTGATATCTGTAATTATATGCAGAGTTACTAAAAAGTTCATAACCTTGGACTTAGAGATTACATTGCTAAACATATCCCCGAGTAGGTTAATAGCAAAACTAACAACCATATTTGCATCAAAATATTTATACAACACTTTTTTTGAGGTAGCAAAGAATTGGAAGCAAAATAGATGTGTCTGTTTACTGGGAAATGGATAAACAAATTGTATTACACATTCATTGTATGAAAGCAATAGAACATTACTGAATTGTAAGAAATTATGAATGTAATGAATATAGGGAAGCTTAGAAAATTTTATATGAATTGATTCAAAGTTAAGTAGAATTATAAAATATTATGTAACTTTGTTTCAAGCATGAACATTTTGCATAAGACTTTTCTAATTGGAAAGAATCCTGACTGGACACATTGTTCTTCTGTGAGGAACAGAGCTGGTAAGAGACCTTTGGAGAAAAAAATGAAATAAAACAAAACAAAAGAGAGAGATCTTTGGAGAAGAGAAAATTTCTTGATTATTTTGTTGACTGAAAAGAAAAAAGAAAGGAAGAAAGGAAGAAAGAAAGAAAGAAAGAAAGAAAGAAAGAAAGAAAGAAAGAAAGAAAGAAAGAAAGAAAGAAAGAAAGAAAGAAGAAAGAAAGAAAGAAAGAAAGAAAGAAAGAAAGAAAGAAAGAAAGAAAGAAAGAAAGAAAGAAAGAAAGAAAGAAGGAAAGAAAGAAAGAAGGAAGGAAAGAAGGAAAGAAAGAAAGAAGGAAAGAAGGAAAGAAAGAAAGAAGGAAAGAAAGAAGGAAAGAAAGAAAGAAGGAAGGAAAGAAGGAAAGAAAGAAAGAAGGAAAGAAAGAAAGAAGGAAGGAAGAAGGAAAGAAAGAAAGAAGGAAGGAAAGAAGGAAAGAAGGAAAGAAGGAAGAAAGAAAGAAAGAAGAAAGAAAGAAAGAAAGAAAGAAAGAAAGAAAGAAAGAAAGAAAGAAAGAAAAGAAAGAAAGAAAGAAAGAAGAAAGAAAGAAAGAAAGAAAGAAAGAAAGAAAGAAAGAAGGAAGGAAGGAAGGAAGGAAGGAAGGAAGGAAGGAAGGAAGGAAGGAAGGAAGGAAGGAAGGAAGGAAGGAAGGAAGGAAGGAAGGAAGGAAGGAAGGAAGGAAGGAAGGAAGGAAGGAAGGAAGGAAGGAAGGAAGGAAGGAAGGAAGAAAGGAAAAAGCTAGCCATGATTTGGGCCTTCAATGAATTATGATCTTTTTGCTGGTAGAGTGTCTTGCCTCAGGGTTGATGGTTGGTAACTAGTCAGGGTCATGGTTGCTGAAGACTGGAATGGCTGTGCCAATGTCTTAAAATAAGAAACAATGAAGTTTGCCACATAGATTGACTCTTGTTTTCACTTTAACATTTAGAGGCTATTGTAGGATTATTAACTGGCCTATTTCCAATATTGCTGTATCTCAGAAAATAGGCCCAAAGCAGGAGAGAGGGAGCTGAGAAACAGTCAGTCAGTGAACACACACAACAACATTTATTAATTAATATATCTATATCTATATATATATATATATATATATATATATATAGCAATGGTTCATAGTGCCCCAAATAAATTATGATAATAACATCAAAGATTATTAATCACAGATCATCATAACAGATGTTATAGTAATGAAAAAGTGTGAAATATTACAAAAATTACCAAAATATGACCTAGAGGCAAAATGTGAGCTCATGCTGTTGGAAAAAAACGGCATCAATAGATTCACTTGAGGCAAAATTGCCACAAATTTTCAATTTCTAAAAAATGCAATGTCTGCAAAGCATAATCAAATGAAGCACAATAAAACAATGTGTGCCCATATACTTTTCAGAAGAATTGAATCCTGAATTTACAATCTGGCCCATATGATGGATGATTTAAAAAAAAAAAAAAAAAAAAAACTTTTGCAATTCACTGCGCATCAGAAGAAATAGCACTAGTAGACATTAAGAACACAGTGCAAATGATGACATTCCTAGCATGTCACTGATTGATCATCACTATAGTTCAGGGTCATTTGAACTAAGGTAGCTAATTGCCTGTAGCCTATCCCTATTCTAGTACTTATATCATGAATTGAAACCATCCTGGCACCCACTGCATATTCTTCTAACCATCAACCTTGACCTTCTTCTCCCTGGATATTCCATCAATCAGAGAGGAAAAAAACAGAATTTTGCCTCTTTAGAGGGCTTTTCTGAGAGATGCCTTCTTAATACCATGGGGGCTGGGTATATAATTTCATCTCTCCCCTGTCACCAGAAAGCAAACCACTTAATGACAACTTTAACCTTAGGCTTTCCAAGTCCTTCATAAGAAAGCATTATCTGGTGACTACTGGATACCATACTAGCAATAGTATGGAAGGACCATATCAATTCCAGGAAAAAGCAGAAAATCTGGATGGACTGCTACCCATGCCAGTGTCTACTTTCTTGGGAGCTATAATACCACCTATTTTGTTGCATAGGTGCTCATGATGTTGTCAGTTATAAAATATCAAGCACTGTTCCATTCTGCAAAGATCTGAATGCTATGGCGAGCAATATTACCACCTTCCTATATGAGAAATAATACTATTATCAGTGCCCTAGTTTTCATTATTTAATGTGGGTACTGCGTCTATTTTTCTATAAGGAAGCCAAGTAGATACAAAGAGAATAAAACTTAGTTTATAGTGCCTCCAACCTTAAGGAAAGCAGGGTCAGGGGCAATTTCCCACTCAATTATTTTTTTTATCTAAGATTATCTGATGCTTTCAGAAGGATATTCTTATTTTAGCTCATTGCCCCCCCAACTCTGCTTTCTTACCACTTTCCCAGAGACATATTTTTCCTTTAGATGATTTCATTTTCTTCACTTTTCCTTTTCCCCAGTGCATCACTCCTTCCTAAATCTGCTATCCTTCCTCTCTTCCTGTTTTTCCTTTACCCAATTGCCCCAAATGGACACACAGAAAACTCCCAGAGAGCCAACCAAACCAAAAAGCAAAAGTGGAAATGTCTTTGATTTATTTTAACTCATTTGCCTCCATTAGAATAGACAGTCCTATCTAAACCTTTCAAGTGTTATTAAACATTTAGAATTCCAGTGGGTCAATCAATCAACTCATCAACAATTCTATTTAGCTATCTACAATGGGCAAGACATTGTCCTGGATTCCCCAGGGAACATACAGCATAATATGCAATCTCTACTTTCATATAGCTAAGAGGTAGAAGTGCACAGGATATGTTGAAGAAGTAATGAGCAAACCAGATGAGCTAACATATAAATTCTTATTTGTTGTTCATGCCTTTATTGTTACTAAAAAGCATTGTATGTATTTATTGAACTATAATAAATTAATATTTTGTCTTAAGTAGAAGAAAATCCCTTAGTTACTCTCATCCTAATTATTTATCTTTGGAACAGATGCATTTTCTAGGTCTCAAGTTTCCTTGACTGATAAGATTGAACTCAATGACCTCTGAGATTTCTTTTAACTCCAATCTATAAGGGGAGAAGGGAAAAAGATAACAAGCATTTATTTTTTTCTTTATTTATTTTACTAAAGCTTTTTAATTTTCAAAACATAAGCATGGATAATTTTTCAGCATTAACCTTTGCAAAACCTTGTGTTCAAATTTCCCCATCCTCCCTCCCCACGTCCTCCCCTAGATAGCAAGTAATCCAATATTTGTTAAACATGGTAAAAATATATGTTAAATACAATATATGCATACGTATTTGTACAATTATCTTGCTGCACAAGAAAAATTAAATCAAAAAGGAAAAAGTGAGAAAGAAAATAAAATGCAAGCAAACAACAAAAAAGAATGAAAATGCTATGTTGTAATGCATACTCAGTTCCCATAGTCCTCTCTCTAGGTGTAGGTGGCTCTCTTTATCACAAGATCATTGGAACTAGTCTGAATCATCTCATTGTTGAAAAGAGCCACGTCCATCAGAATTGATCATTGTATAATCTTGTTGTTGCCATGTTCAGTAATCTCCTGGTTCTGCTCATTTCACTTAGCATCAATTCATATAAATCTCACCAGGCCTCTCTGAAATCACTCTGCTTATCCTTTCTTATAGAACAATAATATTACATAACATTTCTATATCATAACTTACTCAACCATTCTCCAACTGATGGGCATTAACTCAATTTCCAGTTTCTAGACACCACAAAAAGGGCTGTGACAAACATTTTTGCACATGTGGGTCCTTTTCCCTCCTTTAAGATTCTTTGGGAGGGGAGGGGGAGCCAAGATGGCATAGAGAACACATGCTTCTTTCTGATCTTCTCCTAACATCCTCAATTAAGCACCAAATTCAGCCTCTGAATTAGTTCTAGACCTGCAGAATTCATGAATATTAGGAGTACAGCAAATTACCAGCAGAAGATAACTTCAAAAATCCCCAGAAAAGGTCTATTTTGGTTGGCATGGAGGAAGGCTAGGTGCAGAATGCCAGGGCACACTGTACAGACCCAGGGCAGTGTCTCTGCCAGGCAGAGCAGATTCCACACTGTAGAGAATCTATGGAAAGGACTCTACCACAGTGCTGGCTACTCTGCCCTGATTGCAAGCTAGTAGATTAGCAGAGAAGTTAGAAAACATCCAACACAAATACAAAAGGTAAAGAGTAAACCTGTAAAGATGGGAATCTCACAGGACCTGGCCATACCCACCCAGCAAGGGAGTGAATCAGCACTGACCCAGCACAGTCACTGCCACTTCCCTGCTACCTGTAGAGAAAGCTTGGTAAACTTCTCTTGCTCTAAAAGCAGATCAAAACTTTAAAAAAAAAAAAAAAAAAAAAAAGTTAAAAGGCAAAGAGGACCCTAACGATCAATAGTTTCTGTGGTGAAAGAGAAGAACAAATTTCAAACACTGAAGAGACTAAAAGCAGATTGTCTCCAGATGAAGCTCCAAAAGGTGATAGAACCTGATCTCTTTCACACAAGGCCTTCCTAGAAGAAATTTAAAAGGATCTCAAAAGAGAACTAGAAAAAAATGGATAAGGAAAGGAAAACTTTGCAAGAGGGTTTGGTAAAGGCATACAACTCATGAAAATTTAGATTTGATAAAGTGGAAAAAGAAAACAACTCACTAAAAAAACAGAATTTGTGAAATGGAAAAGGTAAAGAACTCCCAGGAAAACAAGATTTGTGAATTGGAAAAGGTAAATAACTCCCAGGAAAACAGAGCTTATGAAATGGAAAAAGAAAATAACTCCTTAAAAAATAGAATTTATGAAATGGGGAAAAAAATTCTATAGAAGAAAACACCTCATTTAAAAACTCAATTGGACAAATACAAAAAGAAGTTTAAAAAGTAAATGAATAAAATAATTCACTAAAAATCAGAATTGAACAAATGGAAATGAATGAATGACTCAATGAGACATTGAATCTCAATTGAAAAATTGTAAACTACCTAATTGGAAAAACAACTGACCTGGAAAATAGATCTAGACAATCTAAGAATTATTGGACTCCCTGAAAACCATGATGAAAAAAGAGCCTAAATACTATTTTTCAGGAACTCATCAAAGACAACTGCCCTGATGTCATAGAAGCAGAAAATAAAATAGCCAATGAAAGAATTCACTGAATACCTACAGAAAGAGGCCCCAAAATTCTCCAAGGAATATTATAGCTAAATTTCAGAACTATCACACCAAAGAAAAAAATATTACAAGCAACCAAAAAAAAAAAAAAAATTCAAATACCAAGGAGCCACAATAATCATCATCCAGGATCTACCAGCTTCCACCTTAAAGGATCAAAAGGCCTGGAATCTGATATTCCAAAAGGCAAAGGAACTTGGAATGCAGCCAAGAATAAACTACCCTGCTAAACTGAGCATTTTCTTCCAGGGAAGAAGATGGGTATTCAATGAAACAGATGAATTCCATTTATTTCTGATGAAAAGGTCAAAAAATTTGACCTCCAAGTATAGGACTCAAGAGAAACATAAAAAGGTAAAAAGAACTCTTGAGAACTATATTTCTGTTGTGCATATACATAGAAAGTGCATGTATAATTTGATTTTTACTCTTATAATATAAAAAGGAACTATAGGTGGAAAGGGAATTAATTGTACAAGGGAAAAATAGAAGTAAAATGAGGGAACTTACATCTCACGAGGAAGCAAAGGAAACCTATTACATTTGAGGGAAAGAAGGGAGGGGGATGAACATTGTGTGAATCTTACTCTCATCGGATTTGGCTCAAAGAGAAAATATTAAACATATTTGGTTTACAGAGAAACTTCTCTTACCTTATTGAAAAATGGGAGGGGAAAGGCAAAAAGGGAAGGGGTAGGCTAAATAGAAGGGAAAACAGAAATAGGGGAAAGGTATAAGAAAAGAAGAGGGACTCTAAAGGGGAAGAGATTCTAAAGGGAGAAGGCTTCTGGAGGCAAGTGGTGCTCATAAGCTAAATACAGGGGAGAGGGAAATGGGGAAAAGGAAAGAGAAAAGTATAATCTAGTATAATAGATAATAACATGGCAGGAAATACAGAATTAGTAGTTTTAACCATAAATGTGAATGGGATGAATTCTCCCATAAAGCGGAAGCAGATAGCTGACTGGATTAAAAGCCAGAATGCAACAATATGTTGTTTACAAGAAACACATTTAAAGCAAAATGATACATACAGAGTAAAGGTTTAAAAAAAAAAAGGTGAGGTAAAAAAGAAAAAAAGCAGGGGTAGCCATTCTGATCTCAGATCAAGCAAAAGCAAAAGTTGATCTGATTAACAAAGATAAGGAAGGAAATTATATCTTGCAAAAGTTTACCATAGGTAATGAATCAATATCAATACTAAAAAATATATGCACCAAAGGATATAGCATGGAAATTCCTATAGGAGAAGTTAAGAGACCTGCAAGAAGACTATAATAGTGGGAAATCTCAACCTTGCTCTCTGAGAACTAGATAAATCAAACTACAAAATAAATAGGAGGTAAATAGAATACTAGAAAAGTTAGGTATTATAGATCTTTGGAGAAAATTGAATGAAATCTAATATATATTGGTCTACCTGCCATCTAGGAGAGGGTGTGGGGGGAAGGAAAGGAAAAGTTGGAACAGAAGGTTTAGCAAGGGTCAATGCTGAAAAATTACCCATGCATATATCTTGTAAATAAAAAGCTATAATAAAAAATGTAAAAAGAAAGAAAGAAAGAAAGAAAGAAAAGAAAAGAAAAGAAAATTGAATGGAGACAGAAAGGAGCAGACTTTTTTTTCAGCAGTTCATGGAACCTATACAAAAAATTGACCACATATTAGGACATAAAGACCTCAGAATCAAAAGCAGAAAGGCAGAAATAGTAAATGCATTTTTTCCAGATCATGATGCAATAAAAATTACATTCAATAAAAAGCCAGGGAAAATAGACCAAAAAGTAATTGGAAACTAAGCAATCTCATCCTAAAGAATAAATGGGTGAAACAGCAAATCATAGATACAATTAATAATTTTATCCAAGAGAATGACAATAATGAAACAACATACCAGAATTTGTGGAATGCAGCCAAAGTGGTAATAAAGGGAAATTTTATATCTCTAGATGCTTACTTGCATAAAATAGAGAAAGAGAAGATCAATGAATTGGGCTTGCAACTAAAAAAACTGGAAAAAGAACAAATTCAAAACCAAATTAAATACCAAACTTGAAATTCTAAAATAAAAGGAGAGATTAATAAAATTGAAAGTAAAAAAACTATTGAATTAATAAATAAAACTGAATTGGTTTTATGAAAAAAACAGCAAAATAGATAAACCTTTAGTAAATTTGATTAGAAAAAGGGAAGAGGAAAATCAAATTGTTAATTTTAAAAATGAAAAGGGAGAACTTTTTGCCAATGAAGAGAAAATTAGAGCAATAATTAGGAATTCCTTTGCCCAACTTTATGCCAAATTTGTCAATGTAAGTAAAATGGAGAAATACCTACAAAAATGTAGATTGTCCAGATTAATAGAGAAGGAAGTAAATTGCTTTTCAGAGAAAGAAATAGAGCAAGCTATTAATCAATTCTCTAAGAAAAAATCCCCAGGACCACATGGATTTACATGTGAATTCTACCAAGCATTTAAAGAACAAATAATTCCAATACTATTTAAACTATTTGAAAAATTAGGGAATGAAAGACTCCTACCAAATTCCTTTTATGACACAGACATGGTACTGATACCTAAACCAAGTAGAACAAAAAAACAGAGAAAGAAAATTATAAGTCAATCTCCCTAATGAATATTGATGCAAAAATCTTAAATAAAATATTAGCAAAGAGATTACTGAAAATTATCCCCAGGACAATACACTATGACCAAGCATGGTTTATACCAGGAATGCAGGGCTATTCTAATATTAGGAAAACTATTAGCATAATTGACTATATCAACAATTAAATTAACAAAAACAATATGATTATCTCAAAAGATGCAGAAAAAGCATTTTATAAAATCCAACAACCATTCCTATTAAAAACACTAGAGAGTATAGGAATTAATGGACTTTTCCTTGAAATAGTCAGAAGCATCTATGTAAAACTATCAATAAGCATCATATGTAATAGAGATAAGCTGGAACCATTCCCAATAAGACCAGGGGTGAAACAAGGTTGCCCACTATCACCATTACTATTCAATATTATATTAGAAATGCTAGCTTTGGCAATGAGATGAAAAAGAGGTTAAAGTGATTAGAGCAAGTAGCAAGTAATGAGGAAATCAAATTATCACTTTTTGCAGATGGTATGATGGTATAGAGAATCCCAGAAAATCAACTAAAAAGCTATTAGAAATAATTTACAACTTTATCAAAGTTGCAGCATACAAAATAAATCCACATAAATCATCAGCATTTGTATACAGCACTAACAAAATCCAACAGCAAGAGATAACGAAGAGAAATTCCATTTAAAATAACCATAAATAGTATAAAATATCTGCCAAAGGAAAGTCAGGAACTATGTGAGCAAAACTACAAAACACTTTCCACACAAATAAAGTCAGATCAAAACAACTGGAAAAATATTAAGTGATCCTGGATAGGTCGAGTGAATACAATCAAAATGACAATATTACCTAAGCTAATCTATGTATTTAGTGCTATACCAATCAGACTCCCAAGACACTCTTTTAATGACCTAGAAAAAAATAACATCAAAATTCATCTTGAAGAACAAAAGGTCAATAATTTCAAGGGAACTAATGAAAAAAAAAAATCAAATGAAGGTGGCCTAGCTGTACCTGATCTGAAACTATATTATACAGCAGTGGTCACCAAAACCATTTGATATTGGCTAAGAAATAGACTAGTTGATCATGGAATAGGTTAGGTTCACAGGACAAAATAGTCAATAACTATAGCAAACTAGTGTTTGACAAACCCAAAGACCCCAGCTTTGGGGATATGAATTCATTATTTGACAAAAATTGCTGGGAAAATTGGAAATTAGTATAGCAGAAACTAGGCATAGACCCACATTTAACACCACACACTAAGATAAGAGCGAAATGGGTTCATGATCTAGGCATAAAGAATGAGATTATAAATAAATTAGAAGAACATAGGATAGTTTATTTCTCAGACTTGTGGAGGAGGAAGGAATTTGTGACCAAAGAAGAACTAACTAGAAGTCATTATTGATCACAAAATAGAAAATTTCCATTATATTAAGTTAAAAAGCTTTTGCACAAATAAAACTAATGTGAACAGGATTAGAAGGGAAGCAATAAACTGGGAAAACATTTTTTACAGCTAAAGCTTCTGATAAAGGCCTCATCTCCAAAATACAATTTATAAGAAATCAAGCCATTCTCCAATTGATAAATGGTCAAAGGATATGGACAATTTTCAGATGAAGAAATTAAAACTATTTCTAGTCATATGAAAAGATGCTCCAAATCACTATTGATCAGAGAAATGCATATTAAGACAATTCTGAGATACCACTACACACCTGTCAGATTGGCTGACAGGAAAAGATAATGACAAATGTTGGAGGGAATGTGGGAAAACTGGGACACTGATACATTGTTGGTGGAACTGTGAAGGAATCCAACCATTCTGGAGAGCAATTTGGAAATACACTCAAAAAGTTATCAAATTGTGCATACCTTTGGTCCAGCAGTGTTTCTACTGGGCTTATATCCCAAAGAGATCTTAAAGAAAGGAAAGGGACCTGTATGTGCAAGAATGTTTGCAGCAGCCCTTTTTGTAGTGGCCAGAAACTGGAAACTGAGTCATTGGAGATTGGCTGAATAAATTGTGGTATATGAATGTTATGGAATATTATTGTCATGTAAGAAATGACCAACAAGATAATTTCAGAGAGACCTGGAGAGACTTACATGAACTGATGTTGAGTGAAATGAGCAGAACCAGGAGATCATTGCACACGGCAACAACAATCTACATGATGATCAATTCAGATGGATGTTGCTCTCTTCAACAATGAGTTGATTCAAACCAGTTCCACTTGTTCAGTGATGAAGAGAATCATCTACAATCAGAGAGAGGACTGTGGGAACTGAGTGTGGACCACAATATAATATTCTCACTCTCTCTATTGTTGTTTGCTTGCATTTTTGTTTCCCTTCTCAGTTCTTTTTTCTTTCTGATTTTTCTTGTGCAGCAAGATAACTGTATATATATGTATATATATATATATATATATATATATATATATATATATATATATATACATATATATATATATATATATATATATATATATATATATAAATATTGGATTTAGCATATAATTTAACATGTCTTGGACTACCTGCCATCTAGGGGAGGGAGTGGGGGAAAGAGGGGGAAATTTGGAACAGAAGATTTTGTAAGGGTCAATGTTGAAAAAATTACTCATGCATGTGCTTTGTAAATAAAAAGATATAATAAATAAATAGATCTCTTTGGGATACAGACACTGCTGGATCAAAGGGTATACACAATTTGATAGCCCTTTGGGCACAAGAACAAGCATTTATTAAGTGCCTACACTGTACCAGACACTGTACTGACTTTACAAATATCATTCCATTTGATCCTTAAACTAATCCTCTAAGGTAAGCAATTTTATTATCCCCTTTTTAGACTGAAAAATCTGAGACAGATGGAGATAGTGACTTGGCTCAGGATCACATAGTTTGTAAGTATCTGAGACCAGATCTCAGTCTTCCTGATACCAGAACAAGCATTCCATCCATTATCTCACCCATCTGCCATAAATCTCTATTGTGACAAGCTTTTTTTCATAGTTTATCTTTCTTTCTACAAAATAATAATAACAATTTGGGTAATGGAGCACACTTAGACATAAGCCTGGACCTTGACTTCTTCTGGTGACACCTTTCTGGCTGAGACATTTCCCATTTAATATCAATCCTTTGTCTTGACATCTTCCAGGGACACATGCTCAGACTGAAAGATTTGATTCTTTAGCATGGTGCCACAAAGCCTGGTAGCCCTGCTTCCTACAAGGAGTGCTCACTGAATAGGAGGAGCAGCCTTTTCATTAGACTTCAAAAGAAATGACTGCATTCTGCTTCTCTCTGTGAGTTTGTCTGTGTGTGTATGTGTGTATCTCTGTTTCTGTCTCTCTGTGTATCTGTCTCTATGTCTATCTCCCCTCTCTGTTTGTCTCTGTCTGTCTCTGTCTCTCTGTGTGTTTTTTTTCTCTGCCTCTGTCTCTCTGTCTCTGTCTCTCTTTGTCTCTCTCTGTCTATCTTTCTCCTTCTTTCACTGTATCTGTCTGTCTGTCTCTGTCTCTGTCTCTCTCTCTCTCTGAAAATGTGTGATGTCATGTAACTCTGAGACTTCCTGTGATGATGAGAAAAAAGGATCCCAGCAGCATGAAGGCTGAGAGTCCATGGCAGCAGGCACATAACCTGCCTAGGCAAGCCTGAAGCTGGCTCAAACCCTTAGGTGTCTCTTGCGTTTTATATTCCTTCTCTGAATGTATGCAAAGAAACAATATTCTCAAAAGAGATATAGTTTGAAAGCACATAAATGAGATCAATTTGCATTTTTGCAAAGTTGTATTATAAAATTTGTATATAAAAAAGTCCCAGAATTTACAAAAACAGGGAGTAGGTTAAATATGGCCTATAGACCATAGTTTGCGAACCCTTAGTGTAGGGGAATTATTAAATAGTTGGTGCCATACCTCATTTATTTTATCAATTCTACCCCTTCTTTTTGAAAATATACTAAACACTAACTAAATCTAAACTTTGTATATCAGGATTGGGGCCAGAAAGTACAAAAAACACACCTCAAACTGGACTCCTCTCTATAGAGGCAAGGCTTCCCCAATACTGTATTCCACTCATTCTCTCATTTGGCCCTTTGAGAAGGAGAGAGTATGGATCCCAACCTACCCTCCACACTTCCACCACAGGAGAGGTTCTTAACGGTTACTTGCGGTACTTAAAGATTTACAAAACATTCCTCACAACTCTATTAGTTAGTTAACATAAATATTATTCCTATTTCACACACATAAAAACTGATCCTAGAGTTTAAACTTTTTGATCACCACCACACAACTTTTGAGGTGAGACATGAATCCAGGTCTCTTGACTTCTTATTTGTGCTTTTTCCACTAGGAAGTTCCACTAGAGTTGTTTCTTCAGTAAGGTTAATTTATTTAGTATTTATTTATTTCATATTTATTCATTTCATGTACTTTCAAGATATAATAATTCATGTTTAATAGTCCATTTAGCATTCTAAAACATTTTCTAGAACAACTTTCCTGGCTAGACAAAATCCTCTTTCCCCACAAAGTAAATGGTCAGCTTTGTAGCTATACTTGGATTCAGTGTGACACTTCCATGTCATTAATCAGAATGCCATAAGTGGCAAAAGATAAATTCTAGAGACTGGACCTGGAGTCAGGAAGACCTGACAAATAACTGTCTCCTATGCTAAGCCATAGAGATGATCAGTTTAGCTTAGTTTAGTTTACCTTAGTTTAGTTTTACTTTGTTTTAAATCTGGTCATGCTAAAAATAGTACCACTTAAGTACAGAAATATTCAGTGCTCATGGCTGGACTATGCCAATCAAATCAAAATGATAATACTATCAAAATTAATTTAAAGATCTACTGCCTTACTAATCATTTTACAGAACTAGATAAAATATAAACAAAATTCATTTGGAAAAACAAAAGAGCTAAAATCTGTAGGGAAATCATGAAAAATTGTAGGAATGATGGAGATAAAGTACTTGAAGACTTTAAACTATATCATAAGGCAGTCTTCAAAAACATTTAGTACTCTGAAAAAAATAGAAAAGAGCAATGAAAGAGACAACCCAAGAAAAAATCAGAAATACTTGAACTCAATAACCTAATGTTCCATAAACCCTAAACCATAGACCACCTAAGAAAGAACCACCAGTTTGGCAAGAATTACTGGGAAAAGTGGAAAGCAATCTGCAAGAAATTATGTTTATGCTAAGAGCTTATACCATGATAAATTCAAAATGAATACATAACCTAGATATTAAAGATAAATCCTTTAAAAATGAGAGAAGTGCCTATATCAGATTGCTTGCTGTCATGGGGAAGGGAGAGGAGCAGGGAGAGGGAGAAAAATTTGGAACATGAGGTTTGGCAAAGGTGAATGTTGAAAACTATCTTTATGTGTATTTGGAAAAATAAAATACCATTGAAAATTAAAATAAAAAAATTAAAATGAGAGAAGCTGATCATATGCTTTTTGCAGTTAGAGGGGTATTAAACAAGGAGTCTGAAGTAATTACAAAAGATAAAATAAAGCATTTCAACCAGATGAAATTTTAAAAAAACTTATAAGAACAGAATCACTGCAAATGGGATAAGAAGGGAAGTAACTTAGTGGGGAAGAAAAATATCAAATATCTTTAATAATATCTTGCATCAAATAACTTTAATGAAGAGTTAACAAACAAAATATCAAGACATCTATGAGAAATGAATGTCAAAAAAAGTAACCAAAGGATATGAACAAATACTTCTTAAAAAAAAAAAAAGATTTGAAAACTCTTTAAAAATCATTTGAAAGAATGCTCCAAATCATTAAAATAAAAGAAATCAAATCAAAACAATTCTGAGATTTCACCAGAAATATGGATCTGTCACATGAATCTCTAATAGTAGTTCCTCATGTGGAGATGCTGAGGTCTTGTTTTCCCTCCACATCATCAAAACTGTCTCAGACACAGGAAGTAGGCCCCAGCATTTATACATGGGAAGACAGCATTACATTCAGACTTCCATTGCATACCTCACATTCAACATATTGGCAAAGATTACAAAAGATGGGAAGAGTCAATATGAAAGATGTTTCAAAAAACAACAGATACACTAATTCATAGTTGATGAAACTGTAAAATGGTTCAAACATTAGGATCATAAAATTATAAAGAGCTGAAAAGATTTCAAAAGGCATCACATTTTCAACTCTTTCATTTAACAAACGAGGACATGGAGGCACAAAGTTAAGTGACTGACATACAGCTATGGTGGCAGGATTTGAATTCAGGTCTTCCTGATTTTATGTTTCATAGACACTATGCAATGCTGCTTCATTCTGGAAAGCCATTTGCAATTAAGTAAAAAGATTTATGAAAATGTCCATACATTTAGACTCAAAGAGTACACTGCTAGGAGTCTTACTCCAAGGAGGTCAATGACAAAAATAATGATACCATATATATCTAAATATTTATAGCAGCACTTTTTGTAGTAACACAGGGTTGGAAATAAAATAGATATCCATTTACTGGAGAATAGATAAACAAGTTGTAGTACATAAATATAATGGAATGTTACTGCACACTAAGAAATGATGAATGTGATGAATATAGAGGAGCTTGGAAAGACTTATATAAACCAATGTAGAGTAAAATAAGCTGAATCAGGAAAGTAATATACACAATGACTACAGCAACATAAATAAAAGGAATGGCAATAAAACTATCAAAACTGAATGCTGTGAAATTATAATAGCCAAGCTTGGTACCAAAGATGAGATATGAGAAAACAGCTTCCCCTGCTCCCCCTAGCACCCCTATTTTGCACAGGTACAGACCAATGGTTATAGAACATAATATCTGACTTTTTCAAAATTTTACTTAGGTTTGCTAAAGTTTTATTCCCCATTTTCATTCTTTATCATAAAGAATGTCTCTCAATGGGGGAGGAGGGGATTGGAAACAATGGGATACATAAGCAATGTGAAAAAAAAAAAAAAAGAAAAGATGTAAATAAAGGTTATTTTTTTAAAAACGGAAGAGGAAAAAGATGCTCAGGGAATGGCTGAGTACAAAACTTGGTGACCAATGACTAACTGAGCAGTGATTTAGGGCTAAAGAGGAAGAGGATCGCAACCTAAATGCCTTTCAGGAATGTCACAGGCTCTCTCCCAGTACCAAACTAGGACAGAATCTTAGTCTGACAGTTAATTCTTGCCTGAGGACACATATCTAGGAGCTGATTAAATAAACAGAATTAAATTAAATTAAATTCAGATCAGAACCTGTCCCAACCCTGCTGGTAGTCCAGCACAATCCTTCATAAATCTTTCACTTCTTTTATGAATTATGGATATCCTGCATCATGATGGGGACCTGAAGGATGCAAACAGAGAAATCATCCCTCTGGGTAGAGGAAAGTAATTATGGGAGTTCAGAAGAAGAGACTTGCTTTGTTAAGGTTTACTGTGTGGGCTTTTGGGGAAAAAAAATAATAATGGAGAGAGGTTATCTCTAATACTAATATGATCCTGACTCAAGCTTCCCTCCACAGCCTTTCTTAAAACCAGCTGGCTCTTCCTCCACACTGCAACCAGCTGGCAGTGTGTGTGTGTGTGTGTGTGTGTGTGTGTGTGTGTGTGTGTGTGTGTGTTTGTGCACACGAGAGTGTGCCTCTGAGCATTATGTGTTGTTTGTGTGTTGTGAGAAAGGTTTAGAGACAGAAAAAGGATTTTTATGAAGTCATGGTTTTCTTGTCTTGCCAAGCTCATCAAAATGAGTCTGCATTCAGATCCCTACTCTGAATTTGCCTTGACTCTTGCCTGCACTCTGGCAAGAAAAGTTTTCTAAATCCTGCAAAATGAGAGAGAAAGAGAGGAAGGGAGAGAGGGGAGAAAAAAGGGAGAGAGGGAGAACAAAAAGAAAAGTAACTTTATATCTGCTATAGGAGACGAAGGAATTCAGACAGACAGGAGAGAAACCTCCAAATTCCCATCCATATTACGCCTTGGGAGTCAAGTGGAAAAGTGTTTCTTAAGCCCAGTTTTTCTCTAACTTAGCTTGCCAACCATAAAGCAAAGCAGGAGAAATCTGGTTTCAAATCTCTCCCCCAACACTCACTGTGACCTTGTCAGGTCTCTTTAACCTTCCTGTGCCTCATTTCTGTAAAATGGGGATAAATCATAACAATAGCATTTACCCCTCAGGGTTCTTGTCATAATTCAATGAGATAATGTATGTAAAGTGCCAGTTATTAGGATCCTGGTCCCTTGCTTCTCTCCAGTTGCCTGAAATTTCATTTCTAGATAGTTGGGGAGGGGAGAGGAAAGAGATGAAACCCAAGCCAGTTAATTCTGCAACTCCCCGCAGATCTCCTAGGGAAAGAGGCTGAAATTAATGACTGAACTGTGGATTTCATGCATGTTTACTTATCCTCTCTCCCATTAGCCCAGAAATTTGAGAGGTGACTGTACAATATATCACAGGCTTTTGTATGTGAAGCTGATACTGCTGACTATGTTATTTTCTCATTCTAAATTTCTCACTGTCAGCAGAATTTAGAGCTTGAATTTCTTATAGGTGTCAGAACCTAGCCCAGTGGTGGCAGGAAGGAAGAGGCTAACAGTCATGTGCGTTGGTGGAAATCAGGCTTGTATGAGAGTTCCTTCTCTATTGAGATAAATCAATGGGATGTCAGAAATATCCAAGGAGTTAAGGAAGCCCATATCAGATCCAAGGGAACAGACATAAAAGAAACCAGGGACAAATCAAGTCAGGCGCAGCATAGGCCAAGATGAGGAAGCTAAGCAGTGCAAGAAACCAGAAAGGAAATCCTGACTGGGAAGCCTTGGGGAAAAGCTCTTTGGATGGACACATAGGGTGTTCTTCAATGAGAAGAACAATATCCAAAAACTGTGTCTTTGCAGGGAAGCTTTATCTTGTGGTGATCTAAAGGGGACTTGGAAGTGCATTAACTATTAGTTTAAACTACTATTTGGGGAGGAATTCAACATTTAGTTAGGAAAATTGGAAACTGAATAGAAAGACAGAAAGAACTAGGGCAAAGTAGAAAAGATAAAGGAAAGGAAAGAGGAATACATTTGGGAAGAAAGGAAGGAAGGAAAGGATGGACAAAGGAAAGAAGGAAGGAATGAAGGAAGGAATGAAGGAAGGAAGGAGGGAGAGAAGAAGGTAGAGAGGAAGCATTAACTACCCACTGTGTCAGGTGTAAGTGGCCAAGAAAGCTGGAGCAACTCTATTTTGTCTGCAGTTGCTCTAACTTGCCCTTTTAACTATTTGTATTATAACTCCGGCCCCGTCTGTAACCTTACTTTCTGCTGAAACAGCAAAAACAGTCCTATCAGTCGGGGTTTCAAGAAAAACCTAAACTGAAGAAGAGCCTTTCCAGCAATTGGTTCTCTGATCTAAATCTCCTATTTCTATACTGCAATCCCCCAGTAACAGGCCTGATCTAGTCCTAAAGTACCCCAAATCCAATTTACTTCCTACCTTAATTGGAACCTATATAACCATTCCTTCTTTTGTTCCTTTGGGGAGCGGCTCCCAGGCTACCTAAACCCTCATTGGTTCCTAAATTTTTGCTGTTGCTTTGGGTTTGGGTTTGATTCTGATTCTCGTTTGGTTCTGGTGCTTATAATTTTATCCACACACAAGCATTGTGCTAAACATTTTACAAATATTTGATTCTCAAAATGACCTTATGAAATAGGTACAAAAATATATTTTTAAAAACAAGCATTCATTAAGTACCTACTTAATGTACCTAGCTACTAAGTACCAGCAACTGGACAAACTGTGCTTACAAATATTATCTCAACCTTAGGAGACAGAAGTTACTATACCCATTTTACAGATTAGGAAACTGAAGAAAACAGATTAAGATCTTGTCCACAGTCACATAACTAGCAAGTATCTAGATTCTGATTCTCGTTTGGTTCTGGTGCTTATAATTTTATCCACACACAAGCATTGTGCTAAACATTTTACAAATATTTTCCATTTTATTCTCAAAATGACCTTATGAAATAGATACAAAAATATATTTTTAAAAACAAGCATTCATTAAGTACCTACTTAATGTACCTAGCTACTAAGTACCAGCAACTGGACAAACTGTGCTTACAAATATTATCTCAGCCTTAGGAGATAGAAGTTACTATACCCATTTTACAGATTAGGAAACTGAAGAAAACAGATTAAGATCTTATCCATGGTCACATAACTAGCAAGTATCTAAGGGTGAATTTGAATTCAGGTCTTCTTCCTGATTCCACCTACCTACATCAGAAATTCAACTATATTTGATTTACATAGCCCAACATAAGCATGTATGCACATTTTTTGTGTATAGAAGGTGAGGCCATGGTCCATAAGAGGAGGAAGACTGAAAAGAGAAAGCAAACCTTTTGTGTAAAATGACAATGAATCACAGTCATTTCCTACTCAGATACTAATTGGGTCTACCCAACTCTGCTCTCTGACACACTTATGCTTAAATCAAGCTCTTCTGTAGTCCTTACACACACTTTATCCACTTCTGTATTTAAGAGTACACGCTTTCCCCTGCCTAGGAGGTCTTTCTACTTCATGATAAAGTATACTTTCTTCCTTCTTCTGCTTTAGAATCATCTTACCCAGGAAGCTTTTGAAATGGATTCCATCCAAACTACAACCATTCTGATCCATCCAACACTCACTAGTTAGTTTACAAATTCAAATGTGCTAATATATGTCCATAGCTCTTTTGTGGTTCATTTTTTTTCTAAAAATATCAAAAGTTTATAAAAACAACTCAACAATAAGCCTTAACAACTAGCAGGTAAACACAAGCATAATTTGTCATTTTACCTCGTTCAGAATATATCCTTTATACTCAATGGAGAAAATTGCCATCATAGAGTTCAAGAAAAACAAAATAATATAGGCAAAAGTTATTAACATGTTGTTGATATGTTGATTTGAGGACATTATGGACACACTTATTTCTTCAGAGTTATAGTTAATATTTTATTTGTAGCCCCAGGCAAGTTTTGTGGTCCTTTTAAGGACATTCCTAGGATATTCATATGGCCAGGGATACATGACTGTTGATTGGATGAGAAGGGAAAGACAGACAGACAGACAAATAGGATAAGGAGTAATAGGGTACATACTTTGAATGGTGAATAGGAGACCCTTGGAGCCAGAGACATGTGAGAAAAAGATGGAATTTTGACATGTCTCTTTTGTCTAGAGCCTACTAGGAGTGGATTCATTATGTGAGATCCTTAACTTCTCAGTTGAACTGAGATTTCAGCCCATTCTCAGGTCCCAGAACTCCCAATTTCTGTGTCTTCATTTCCTTAAATTAATCTATATGGCTTCTCCAATGACTGTTTTATTGCTTGCTTTGATGTATATTTTTACTTGTTATCTATAATTGTCTCCTGTGTATATGTACAGTAGGCAGAACTACTTCATTCTGAATTAACCAGGAAAAGTGGTTTTAATCCTTATCCATAAAAAAACCATAATCATAGACTTCAAATATCTGATGTGTAGCAGATAGATATAATTACAAACTCAGTACCTTTCTGGAAGATATGAGCTCAAGAATTATCAATCAGCTATTCTCTTACTCTCCCTAAAACAGGAAATTTAGTCTCTTCAAAAACATGGAATAAAATCTCTCCATATAATAGCTAACATTTATACAGTGCTCACTATGCACCAGGTACTGTACTAAGCACTTAATAATTATCATCTCATTTGATAATAATCCTGAGAAGTAGGTGCTGTTATTGTCCCCATTTTATAAATGAGGAAACTGAGGCAAACAGCAGTTTAATAATTTCAACAGGGTAACACAGCTGGTA